>NC_089699.1:5461968-5689468 GCF_031753505.1 Anomalospiza imberbis | reverse complement strand
CAGGATATTGTTGTTCAGCAGAGATTATGATAAAGTTTTGGAAATTCCTGTGGCATGGCCTGGACTGCTGGAGATGGTGTGTGTACATCTGTGTGTGTATCTGTGCCTGCAGAGGGTTTCAGGAAACACCCAGACACCTCAAAGGACCTCACTGTGCAGAACAAAGGTTGTTCCTTAAATTATGCTGAGAAGTGACTTTTTAATGTTTCACTACACATCTCCTGCTGCTGCATGGCCGAAAAACCCTTTATTTGTATTACAAAAAAGGGAGCCTGACCTCAGGCTATGATCTAAAATACATTGAGTCACACAAGTTTACTCTTGCAGTTCTTCATCCTTCCTGTGCCAATTCTTTGTCCTTTTGCTAAATGAAACTTTAATGGCTGGGAAAGGGCTCTGTACTTTCATTCCCAGAGCAAAGCAGTCAAGTGCAAAGGGGGCAAAAGTCTCCAGAAAGCTGAAAAAGATTCTTCCTGGCCTAATTTGCAAGTTCTGGGCAAGGCAAGGGCCAGTGCTGAGGAAGCTGCACAGGGATGGACACTGGTGTCTCCAACCCCACAGTCAAGGCAAGGAGTTTAGCCACTACTCACAAGATCATGCAGCAAGAGCTCTTCCCTGAGCTCAGCAATTCCACCTTCTCCCTGGGAATGCATCACTGTCTGATCCAGCATCGGAGTCAGCTGACATGTTTCAGGAAGTTTTAGTTTGCAGCAGATCTAAATTTCATGAGTAAAGGGCACAGCAGCCAGCTCAGCTCTGGCTGCTCTGTAGGTTTGCACCATGCTCACCTTCGTGTCCCAGGGAAGGGATGTGGAGGCTCAGGCTTGGGCAGTACTGTGACACCGAGGTTGTTCAGAGTGAATTCAGCTCAATAATGTGAAAAAAAAAAAAAAAAAAAAAAAAAAAAAAAAAAAAAACACTAAAAAGAAAGAAAGATGAAGTTGTTCTCCAGAATACAGATGGATGAAAAAACCCCAATTATTGACCTCAAGTTCGGAAGTCAACTTGAGTCATTTGGATCCAGGTCACTGCTCTTCCTCATGCAGCTCTGAACGTGGGCTGGAGGCTTCAGATCAGCTCCTGAAGATGAATCCAGCCTCTCCTTTTCCAGGGCTGCCCTGCCTAGCAAGACCAATCTTCCTTCACCATTAATTTCTCAGCATCCAAAGACAAAACCCTCTTCCTCTTCCATCATGCTTCCTGGGAATATGTAAGGAAACACTGGAAGAACTGACCAAGCCCATGCTGACACTCTGGAGAGCAGCAGGGATTTTAAACCCCACAGCCCACCACAAGAGTCACCCATCACCCCATGGTGGGTCCCACCTTGCAGGGAAGTGGGACCACAGGGACCCTGACACGGTGTGATCTCTCCATTCCAACACGGAGAGCCACGGAGGGATTTGGAAAAGGATTCTGAGCCTTGGGAGCTCAGGTCTTCTGCTCTTAAGCCACTTTGGAAAGCCCAGACAGGACCCCTGGAGATGAAGATTTTGAAGTGTGATCAAAGAGACGTGACATAGCGAGGAGGATTAATGTTTCTGCAAACGCACAGTGAAAGCTTCTTAGTTACTCCAGAGGGGTTTTTTCCAAAGGGGCCTAAGGGAGTTAGGCACTTAAAACTCACTCAGATCCTTTATTTAGTTTGCAAATCATGCACTGGAGCAGTGCAGCAGTGTGACCCCTGAAGCATTACTTTTCGAGCGTGTCTGCTTGAGTGAAAAGCTGAATCGATCCTGGCTGTATTGGTGGCCTCCTGCAGCTGCTCCTTCTCCACACCGAGGGAGCGAGTCTGCCTGCAGAAACAGCTGAGGGCACAAAGCATCTGAAGAAAAAGAACAAGACACCACACTGAAACCACGGGGACTGTGTGTTCAGGGGGATGGCTGGGAGCAGCTCCAGGTCTGATCCCTTCCACAGGGGTTTGTGCTGGACATAGGGAGCTGGAGATGTGAATGATCTCCTTCTGGGCAAGTCCTTCCTGGTGGGTCTCACCATCATCTCTAGGAACGCTGCAGGAATCACTTATTTCATGACTTTGGTTACTCTTCACTGCTCACATCTCCCTGCTGTTTTTTTCCTCCATCTCCAGTTTTTACAGTCAAAATCTGTAGAAAGAAGACACGGTGGGGGCTTTGCTCCCCAGCTGGTTACATACTTGTGATGTCCTAATCATTCCTACCACCACTTCTAATCCTATTGCACAGGGCTCCAACTTGGGAAAAAGCAGTATGAGGAAGCTGGGAAAAAGACAGAAACAATAAACAAAGAACCTGTTTTCACACAAATATTCCTAATAATAATAATAATAATAATGAGAAATGCAGATCATGGTCTGGCTGTTTCCAAGCCTTCCCACAGGGTCCCCTGGGTTTCACTTCACCCACCTCATCACCACAAACTGGTCAGGGAGGCAAAGAGGGAGCACAACACAAATGGGATGTTGGGAAGCATGGCACACATGTGACATGCTATTGTCCCTAATTTGATTAATGAAGCCATCACGCTAACGGAGCGTTCTACACACCCCCAGCACCTTGTTACTAACCCACACCAGGAACTTCCCAGCACAGCATTAATTCCCCAATACTTGCCTTTCTCAACTTTGTCAGGTAATTGTTTATGAAAAGATGAATGTATACAATAATACCGGGTGAAGGGAGCTGATGTATGTGGTGTTAATGAATGAAATAATCAGTTTGGCAATAACTGGCATGTGTATTTGTCAAAAGGGAACCAGCAGGACATTAGCATTCTGCAGCCACCAAACCTTTATCTCCTGGTCTTGTGTTTGACAACCGCCCCCAGATAGTCCATGAATAAAATACAGAGTAGTACCCAGACATAATTAAACTGCCAATGTGGATGTACCTAAATGAACTTGATATCTTAATGACACTAGATAGCAGGGGAATAATGAAGGCGGTGTGAAAGGAACGTGCATAATGAGCACAGACATCGCGGCCGGCGCTGCCCGCGGGGACCGGCGCTCCTCGTTAGCACACCCAGCACTGCCACGGCTCCCACGCCACCCCAGGGACCCTGCCAGGCTCACCCAGGCCAGTGCTGAGGACAGAGTGCCACCCCTCAGGGGGTAAGGGCTGGTCCTGCAGTGCTTGTCAAAGCACGGGGCACGTCGTGCCCTCCCTCCGCCAGAAATCCCTCCTTTGCCCTGATGCCATGTACAGGCTGCCCTAGAGCAGAGGCTGGACAGAGCTGAAGAATAAAGCAGGGATTTATTAAAAGACCTCAATGGATGCACCTTGGGCAGCACCAGAGCCCAGCCAGGGCTGCACCCAAGATGAACCCAAATGGTCCCAAAATGCACGAGCACTCCCGGGGGCTCTCACTGTGATCAGCTCTGCTCCATTGGCACATTGCAGTTCATTGTCCCATTCCAGCTTTAGCCCATGCAGTCCCATCCTGCTTGTGTTTCTCTCTCCAGCCCACGTTGTTGATGCTCTTGGGCCTGAGATTTGGATCATTTGTCCTTGGTGCCCAGCTGGAGAAGGAATTGTTTTGTCTCCCTGCTCTGTGCAGAGAGCTCAGCATCCTTTGATATGAAGCTCAGACCCACACACTAAAGCATCACAGAACCTGAAAAAATAAAAGCTAAACCTGAGGTATCAGCCCCATCTCTCTGCACCCAACCCTGCAACATCTGCTCCTCTGGAGAGCTCTGGCATGCTGCTGTGAAGCACAGGCATGATTTTAGGAGCACTTAATGTGATTAAATTACCAGACATGCTCCTTTTTAATGTTTTGGTGGGTTTTTTTTTTTTTAGCACAAAGATGGTTTTCAAGGAAACAAGCTGTTCCTTGGGGATGGGCAGCTCCAAGGATGTCCCAAGATAACTCAGCAGCACAGAGCCACAACCCCTGATTCCCATCCCATGCACTGACACTGAGCCAAATGTGTCCTCTCCCAGCACCTATGGGTGCAATCCTTCCTCTAGAGGATGCTGGACACCCCTGACAGTCATCCCAACTGTCCTTAGGAAGCTAGTCCAGTGTGAGATAGGAATTCACACCCCAAAGGCAGGTTTGATCCCTCTCCTTTGGGGCAGCACACCACTGGGCTCCTACCCCACACTGCTCACAAGGTAATTGTCACTTACTGCTCTAATGGCTCCAATTTTGGCAGCAAATGAGCGATGCAGAGGAAGTATAAGTCTTATTAAAGAAGTAATAATGGGAAAATGGAGCACGTGCTACAGGGGAAGGAACGCTCCCCCAGTACACAGGATGCAGCCTGGCTGGTATTTGACAGCAGCAGAGTCCCTGCCTTCTGCTGAGAGAATTCCAAGATATTTGAATACAATAATCTCAGCATGTAGGAAAGCAACTGGTGCAATAGGCTCGGCTTGACTTGTTGTGATGTAATTGATTGAAGGCTTCGAAATTGTCACACAGCCAGCGTGGGAAATGTGACCTGAAAGAGCTCCTATCTCCCTCTGTAAAGCAGATTAGGAAAAATTGCTTGGTGCAAATGGGAAAGATACAGATTTGGGGGGAAATCACCTTAAATCCCTGGAAGTGTTCAAGGTTAGGTTGGATGGGACTTGCAGCAACCTGGGCTAGTGGGAGGTGACCCTGCCTACAGCAGGGGGCTTGGAATGAGCTGCTCTGTAAGGCCCACTCCAAGCCAAAGCATTGGTGATTCCCTGATTCTATCCAAGTCCAGTAGCCAGGGGCAGCACCAGTGCTGGGCACCCCAGTGCAGGAAGCACAGCAAGTGTGATGCTGGGTGGAGTATTGAGATGGGTTAAGAAACACAACTCCTGTTAGGGCCAGGAAAAGGTGGCACCAGGTGTACAGCCTGCCCAGGGAGCTGACAGGAGGAACCTGGGCATATGCTCCTCACCACCACGTCCTGAGCAATGACAGCCACCACTGCAATGATGCAGCCGAAGTGCTGCATATCCAGTGGGGATATTTGTCCCTGGATATTTGTCCCAGTTCTTTAACCACTGCCTTCCTTCCTAGGAAAGACATCCCCATGGTGCACCCTCATGAGACAGTAATGGGATTTCATTAGATTAAATAACTCCAGTGAACCCCAGAGACCAACAGCACTTTAAACACGGAGCTCGGAGTTAGAATTACTGTTATTTAACATTGATTAGATTACAGGGGAAATCCAATTTCTCCCTAACCATATGCTGGGTATGATTTGCCTAGTGGGAGATGTAAAGGATGGCATTCCTGGAAATCTCTGCAGAGGGAAGGGCCCACGGCTGAGTCAGCAATGTCAGGGTGACCCAAGGCTTGTGCCTGAAAGTCCTTCTGCAGAGCAGGGCTCAGGGGATGTCCCTGTTGTCCCGGTCCTTACTTTGCTCCAAAGCTGCGGGTGCAGGTAGATCTGTATCTGCCACGTTGGTTTATCATCCCCTCCAGCAGGAACATCACCAGGAAATCATTGGGCCTCTCTGACCCACATCCCTGCTTCAGCTGAGGCTGCTAATCACTCCCCCAAGCTCCCTCCTGACTCTTCTCCTCCCAGAGCACCAAGGCTTGTGCAAGGGATGTGCCTGGAGCTTCTGGCACTGCCCACCACTGGTGCTGCAGTGGGAAGAGAGCAGGACAGTGCCCAGGTCCCTCCTTGCTCCTCATCTCCAGGATCCTGCTGGAATCTGTTTTACAGCTCTGGGCTGGGAGTGGGCTGGAAAAGGTTGGTCAGGGCAGGAGTGATCATCTCAGGGTTTCACTCCTACTTCTGGAAGTGTGGCAAGTGCCCTCTCCCTGAGGACAGCACAGGGATGGGATGGTTAGGTGCACTTTCCTTCCCAGTGTGTGCCATGTGCTCAATGCCCAGCTTGGCAGATCAGCCAGGACAGAGCTTCCTCTGGACATCTTGGCTGATGCATCTTTGGAAGCTGAGGGGTCAAACAACTCCTAAATACATCCCCCACAGCCTGGCTGCAGGGATGGCAGCACCAAGAACGGGGACACACCCAGGCATCAGCTGCGACCCCGGGGTTTGCTGTCACTGCCAAACAACCCCTCAATTGTGCAATTAGGGAGCTGGGAGCAGATGAAGCTGGAAACTCCACGGTGCAGCCCCCTCCAAAGGCACAGCTCACAGCTCGCTGACCCTGTCACATCACACCGTGGGGACAGCAGCTCCCCGGGATGTGACAGGGGGCCACGACCCCCCGTGCAGGCAGGGCAGAGCTCAACCTGTGCAACACCAAACAAAGCAGCCCTGGTGGCGGGGCAGGCTGTGCTGCCCAGGGCTGACCCCGGCCGGGGGCACTGGGGATGGTCAAACTCAATTAAACTGCTGTATGCTGCATCTGGGTCAGCCTGGGAGCCCCTCCCCTGGCCCAGCCTCTCTAACTTGCCTGCTAAATTCTTCAGGAGGCTGTTCCAGAGGAGGTCCTGCTGTGGGAGGAAGGGTGACAGGGCCAGGAGCAGGCAGAGCTGCATCATGACTTGTGACAAAGGCAGCTCTGGGTGCCCTTGGGATCACACCCTGGGCATGTAAAAACAAGATTTGATCTCAATGTGACTCCCTTGTCCAAGCCTCTGAGCACCTTCTGTGCCTGCCTGTGGTCAGAGCAAACACAGCCCAAGGAGGGCAGTGCTGGAGGGACAGATCCTGCTGTTCACTGGCTGCAGGAAACCCAGTCCCAGCCCTCCCAGCTGCACCTTCAGCAATGAGCTCAGCTTTGTGAGTTCACCAGGCCCTTGCTCACCACCAGCCAGCTGAGTGTGTCCCAAAGCCTCCTCAGCTGCTCTGGACATGACACAGAAGATGCTGTCCTGGCCAAGGAAATGCCCATGCTGGCCCCTGGACCTCTCTCTCCACAGGTGCCCAAAAAAATCCCATCCCTGGTCCTAAGGAGAGTCCAACTGAGCAGCTGGACAAGAAAATTTGGTGTTCTGTGGGACACACAATGACTCTCAGCCATTCAAACCCACCCACAGACTGTCCTGGGTTTTATTGTGCTTGCTCAGAAGCTTCTGGCAGCCCTTAAACCCTGTCAGGTTTGCACGGGGCAGAGGAGTTGGGCTAATGACCTCCAGGCAGCACAAGAGCTGACAGGGAGCAGGAGTTTGATGGTCATTTCCACCCAAATTACCCAGACCGTGGTGCAAAGTGGTGGAAATGCTCCCTTCTTTGCTACCAACCACATGATGCCAACTGGAAAACTCCTCCCTGCACAGCAGCTGGATCTTTAACCAAACAACACCAACCATAATTCCCCTCCAGTAAGAGTTATGGGAGGATGAGCCTTGCTGGGTCACCCTGTGATCCACAAGGTAATTCCTGTGCCAGCAGCAGGAGCAGACCCCTGGGTCTCTCCCAGATGAGACTTGGCAGCTCCCTCAGCTGGACTTTGTTTCTGGTCCATCACCCTTAGCAGCTCCTGGTGCACTGTTCTTTCCCAAGCACTTCCAGGGTACTTTTTAGACTCTTTTAGCTAAAAACCTCCCGTGGCAGCCAATTTCACAGCTTAATCTCACACTGTTTGAGAAAGTCTCTAATTCTGCTTCTTTCCAACCTGTTGCTGATAGTACAGATGGAGACATGAGTAAGCACCCCATGAAACCTCCTCCCAGAGGCTTCTGGACCCGTGGAATGGACGTGGACAAGCCAGGGCCCCCCAAGCCCTGCACAGGAGGTGGCTGTGCCAGCTGTCAACCCCAAACCACAGCCCTGCATGTCACTGCCTGTGCTCTGCTTGCTGCAGGCAATGAGATTTTCCTTTTGTGTTTTTATCCTCCTTTAGAGGTGATGAAGGCTATAACAACCTTTGCCACACACGTACAAGAATGCTGAATACCAGGCAAATATTCACATTCACACAGCAGAGTTCAGCAGTGCAACAGGACGGGATTATTGCACAATATTCACTTTATGCCTTGCTGTGACACGCAGCTTTTGCATGCAGAAAAACCCAAATTGTCTTTCAGAACAACCTGACAATCTCACAGCAATCAAAAGCAGAGGACCCCAAGCCCTGTGGTGAGGCTCTGCCAGCAGGTCCATGGACAGGGAACAAAGGCAACTGGAACCAGCTGAAACAGCAGACTTCATTTTTAGGGACACAGACCAGAATTACCCGAGATGGAAGTTAGCCCAGACGTGGGGATTAGCACCCTCATCCCTTGTGAGAGGCGTCAGGGGAACTTTTCCTGACCTTCAGCACGAGCAGCAGGTTGAGGAGCAGCCTGGAGGATGTGGCTGGTGCCAAGGGAAGCTCAGCACACGTTGAACACCCATAGCTGATGCTTCTACCAGCCAACCTCCACTCTCACCACAGCCAGGGGAGATCAACACTGCCTGAACACATGCCAAGAGGTCCCACATAACTCTGCCAGAGGCTCTGGGTGCTTTTCTGCCTCTTTCCCCGTGGGCAGAGTGGAGCATTCACTCCACCAGCGCTGCTGATGGCCATGGCACAGCACCAGCCTGCCAAACACAGGGGCTGGGATGAGCTGTGCCGTGGCTTTGCCAACATTTCCTGCCAGCAAGGTTTGGGGAAGTGAGAAACACCCCAGACGAGGCCACTGACCCAATGCCTGTGTCTCACAGAAGGGACATCTCCCTCACTTGTGGCTCTGGCACAGGCTCCTCCTGCCATCACCAGTTTTACCTATGCAAATCACAGCATGTTAATGGCTCAGTACTAATTGAACCCACTAATTGCTTCCCCCAGCCAGGCCTGGAGACCCTGCCATGGCTACAGGATGCCCAGGAGCAGGGGAAAGCTGTGCCTTGCTGCACCTGGAGACCCAGGGACCTCCCAATAGCTTCATACTGAGGGCTAAAACAAAACCTGGCAAGGTACAACCAGGAGTCCAGCAACGCCAGAAACAAAAATTATTTAAGGAGCAAGTTTCCAACTGAGGCAACAACTCTGGAGCCAAAGTGCAGCTGAAAATGGGAAAAGCAACATGTCCTGCTGGCTGCAGGGCCTTGAAGCACATCAGCACGGGGGGGTCACTGATCTGCAGGGGGTTTGGGGTGGCTCAGCTGAGCCAGGCAGCTC
Source organism: Anomalospiza imberbis (assembly GCF_031753505.1). Classification (NCBI taxonomy): domain Eukaryota; kingdom Metazoa; phylum Chordata; class Aves; order Passeriformes; family Viduidae; genus Anomalospiza; species Anomalospiza imberbis. Next base: position 5,680,469 of record NC_089699.1, on the reverse strand, counting down.
CTTGGCACAACACCTCTCCTGGGCATCACATCTCCAGCCTTTCACTCACTAGCTCTGTGCTGGAGGAGTCAGGACACAGAGCATCACCCAGGTGGTGTGGGAACCCAGGACGTCCCTCTGGCTGCCCTGGCTGGCTCCAGACCCTGGCAGGGGGCTCGGAGACCTTGGCACCAAGTCAAAAACACCTGTGGCTTCCATTTTAGCCCGTGGGAAAAGCTGCCAACTTTGTGTGAGGAATTACAAGCCACAAGGGTGTGAGTAGTGTGGTAGTTGAATTAACACAGGGTGAAAAAGCAGAATTTTAGGGTTTTAAGATAAGGGGTTCAAGGGGACAAGATGGAGGGATTTGGGCATGTCCTGACCTCCTTCTCCTTCTCCTTGCCCTCCATGCCTTGCTGTGATGGTGACACTTTTCTGTTGGTTTAAGGTACAGACACACTGTCCGACATAAATGACAGACATTGGCACGTTACTGCAAACATGGCACACGGAATTTTTAGTATAAAATGGTAACACCACCCCAAGTGGGGGTCTGTCACAGACTGACCTGCTGGACAGACCGCAGCTCCTTGAGAAAGAATGTTCTAGATCAGGGAAAATAAACAACCTTGAGAAGCCGACCCTACGCATTCTGACTCCTTTGGCTGCACGGGCTGGGAAACAAAGACTTTTACACTCTCAGGGTCACCTCGATCCACAGACCCTGAGAAGGTGCGAAATCCAGATGTTTCCTCACCTGTTCTACAGAGCCAATGCTTGGGATTTCTCTCTGTAATTAGGCTTCCCAAACAGTCCAGTTCAGACTGTGCAAAAGTGTTTAAATAACGTCAAAAATGCTCTGTGTTACAACACAAGACCATGAAGGCAGAGGTGAAATGGTAATGACAAAATGCAACACTGAGAGTTGAAAGCTGCAGATATGAACACACAGAGCCACACATGGAAAAACACAGAAGGCAAAATTATTGATCTGGTGATTTTCCATAAAAGGCTTCCCCAGACAGCTTGGTTTATGGGAGGGAGCCCTCTTCCAACGGGCAATGGCAGAACAAATCAGCCTGGCTTTCTGCATTTTTAACAAAAAAAGACCCCACTGGAGAGAGAAATAAATAATTAAATCGATAAATAGCCAGCTTCCCATCGTGATGTCGCACTTGAACCTGAACATCTCTCCCCAGGGGATGATATGAGAAGGGTGGTTGTGGAAAGAAATTATCCAGCTGTTAATATCCCAGCTTGCAGCCACCAGCTGTGCTCAGGAACTGGAGTCAAGGGATAGAGCTGGGAGCCAGGCAGGCTCCCACTGAAGCTGCAGGAGTTTGGTGCAAGAAAGGCCTCCAGATGTCTGGAATCACCCCAGTGGGATTTTCTAACGGCACACTTGGGCACAGCTGCTCGGCCATGGGGAAAACAGCCACACGAGGCTTCCAAAGCTCCCCTGGGGCAGCAAGGAGAAGTTTCTCCTCTATCTCCCACCAGAGGCATACCCAGCAGCTTGGGGGAGTGTGAGCAGGGATCTTCATATCCTGCAACAGATGGTGTTGCAAGAGAAAGAGCACATAACAAGTCTCCTCACTTCCAGGAAGCAAGAAGGATGGTCTTGCCACGCACGAAGGGAACTGGCAATTTCTTCTGCTGAAAGATTTCCTCCTGCAGAATCACATTATTCAATGGAAGAAACGCCAGGAATAATTCACTTCCTCTAGCAACTCTATTTATACTCTCACTGCGGGCACCGTCCTGCTCACGTCGCTCCTGGCACAGGGCTCAGGTGAGCGCAGCTTGCAGCTGAACATGTTTATCCCCAAACCATGAAAAAGTGAATTTCCCAGGAAGTGGGGTATGCAGGAGAAAGGCAGGAACACCAGCCACTGTCACAATCCCTGGGGTGACCTCAGACCTTGCATGAACACCCCCACTGCCCCACTTGGGCAGTATCCAACCGCAGCAGCACAAATTTAACTGACCCAATTCACTTCCCTCCCATAATACCTGCATGTAATAAGAATTTGAAAAGATTTATGGCCCCAACACCTGCCCCTGCTGCCCCTCGCCAGCATCTGCTGTTTCCCTGTGAAAGCAGTTTGGGTTACCTCAGAATTCCCCAGGGAAAAAGCATCATTAGCAGCTCAGGAGTTTCAATGCCTGCGTCACACAGGGGGCTCATGGGGGGCTGTTCTCAGGTTTTCTGATCACTGGTTGTTTGCCCTGAACTCTTTGGAAGTGCACCAGCTCCCTTCCCCCTCCCCAGACCTCACTGCTCCTATTATAAACTTCAAAACGTGAAATCCAAGCTGGGCTGTGGCAAAGACATCCTGGTGGTGATGGTGTGGCCAGGGCATGGCCCTGGATCCCAGACTCCATGGAGGGACCCCCAGGAGCTCCCCCAAAGGCAGCAGAGCCAAGGCAGCTGGACAGGCTACGAGCATAGCTGGAGACTCACAAAATCCAACCAGAGTGGCTAAAGCAGGTGAATCTGCTGCTTCTCTGAAGTTTATCCCAATTTTTGCCATACATGAGCTCTCCCCCCAGCCAGCTGCAGCTTTGTGCTGCTCTCCACAAGAGCTGGCTCTGAGAACTTTACTGACAACTTCTTGGACAGCCAAAGCCATGTTTTCCCAATTGCTCAGCACCAGCAGACAGGGCCAGGGGAGCTCTATTTGCAAACATCTCAGGCAGAGGCAGAGCCACAAGGTGGGTGAGGAAGTTGTTGTTCTCTCCAGGACTGGGGTGTGAAGCAGTACAGAAGAGGAGGATGGGCTACAGACTTCTGAACCAACCCATGTGGTGCAGACCATAGCATCTGGAAAAAAGAGTCCAGTAAAATCTGAAGAATTTATTTTGATGCTTTCTGATAGGAATGTGGTTGACTTCTCCCCAATATGTCAAGAGCTCACTCCATCATCAGAAACAGACACAAACCCCAGATATGAACTTCTCCATTAAGAGAAAACAGAAGGGATACGTAGAGACACAAAATGGTTGGAGAAAACCACCAAAAAACAATAACCCTGTGGGGTCTATTTAAGGAGTAAGAGGGGAAAGAGCCCAGCCCCAGTTCTCTGCAGGGAGATCTCGTAAGGAGTGTCTGTACAGTGCCATCCCTGGATAGTCCATCCAGCTGCAAGAACACAGCCTGTCAAAGCTGGGTCAAGGCTACAGCTGCTCTGCCAGCAGCTCTGGTGGGGTTCACCTGCTTTGGGTGGTATTTAACCCATCAGAATCCAAGTTACTCCTCGTGTCTGTGCTGGTGAAGGGTGTCACACCACAGCCCTGCTGGTTCCATCCCTGCAGCACAAGGCAGTGACTTCCCCTTTACCCGTGGGCAAACTGAGGCACACCACCACATCTCCCCTGCAGCCAGGTGCCAACTTCCAAACTGCTTCAAATCTCCACTAAAAATCCTTGGGGTATCCAAGTCCTGACAGTGACAAAATACATGAGCACCAGAACCAGTTACTGTCTTATACAGACTCAACGACTCCAGCCCTGATTTCCCCAGCATTTCCAGCTCCTCTCCCCTGCAAAGAAAGGTCCCTTCAGCCACCCACAGACCCACCTCATCCTCCATCTGCAGGGACTCCTTGCCCAGGAGACCCAGGCTGCCCAACCAGCACAGGCACTCTCCACTGCTGTGCCAGGCTCAGCCCATCTCCATCTGTTGTTTACAGTGAATTAGCTGCACTTTGGGGCCATGACCACCTTTTGTTTCCTTTTTATACAGTACCTGGCCCTGCGAGCTCGGTACAGGAGGTGTTTGATTACACAGCTAATAAATAAACAAGGACCTTGATCCTCTTCAGCATGTGGCTGTCCAAGGCTGCAATTTCCCGGGAAACTGCTTCAGGCTGTGCTTGATGCTATTAGTGAGTCAAATGTGCTTGGGAGATGAGATGTTCCCAGGACAAGGAGAAGGTACTGCTAAACCAGCCCTTCCTATGTGCAGCAGGGGGTGGAAAACCCAAACTGGTTTAAGCTTAATGTCCAATAGCACAAGCCATGCTCTGTGCTGGGCACACCCTGAACACAGCCAAAGAGCTGGTGTTGCTTGCAGAAGCAGCAGGGATGGCTGAAGGAAGGTGGGGAGATGATCACTTCAAGGCAACTCCTGCTACAGCATCTCCCTCATACAGGGGGGTTTGCAACAAGGTCTTTCCTCCTGAAGGCCACCTGGTCCTGCTCCACCTTCTATAAATTGTATTTACTGCCCTGATGTTCCCCTGACATCATCCACGCACTCCTGCCCCCCACACCAACACTCTCCCCCTCCCTCGCACACTTACTCACTCACAGAATGCTCTGCTGGATTACAAAGACCTGAAAACCCCTGCCACAGGAGCAGCCTGACTCCTCCATCCCCAGGGCTCTGATTTCACCCTGGTTTGAGGCACAGAGGATGGGACACAGCTCGAGGTGGGATGAAGTTGCTTATAGCTGCTGTGAGCATCTCCCCTCCCAGCAATCCTCCTCTTCCTCCCTCTCAGATCTCTTCAGCATCTGAGGTGTTCTCAGAAATATCAGTGGTTGCCTAGATTACAAAGGAAAAAAAAAAAAAAAAACTGGAAAAAAATCCCAAGAGGACATTAATTAGGAGTCAGAACTCCCCAGCTCTGGAAGCACTGAGGAGGAGCAATATTTAAACTCCCAACCTGACGGAGTAACTTTGAATTATCTTTCATCTTCCCCTGCATCAGATGCAATCTAATGACATTAACTTGGCTTCACTCTAGTGAAAGTGGCATTGGTGCTACAGAGGCAGGGAGATTAAAACATATGAAATAAATGTTCCCGGGGTGACTGACAGTATAATGGCATTCCAACAGGCAGCTCAATCAGTGCAAGACTAACAAAAGATCAGAGGGAAAGAGCCAGATTCGCCATATCACCCACAAACACAGATATTTTCTTTTAATCCAGGCTTTTTTTTTTACATGACTGGCTCAGCCCCTGTTCTTGGGAGTTTTCCCCAGGCTGTACAGCCGTTTTCGGGTGGGGGTTGGCAGTTGAACTCTATTAAAGCCCATGCTCACCTGCTATTGAACTCTGTTAGCTCAATAGCCTTGTTCAGGGCTGGAGCAGCAATCTCAGCACTGAAGTCAATGCGAGCATTGTGGGCTGCCCCCTCCCTCCTTTTGTCCCCACTGGATGAGGGGACTCAAACCCAAAACAGAAAAAGCTCCTTTGGGCACACAGCTGCCCTTGATATTCAACCCACACACGGGCCCACACGGAGGTGTCACACTCACCAAATTCAATCCCACAGACAGTTTTGACAAAGTCAGCCTCTCCAGGGGACCAGGGGCTGCACCATTACTCCCTTTATTTCCTGGATGATGTTTCCATGCACCCCAGCAGGTGAGCTGCATGTCACCAAGCCCGTGCCCCACAGTTACACCTGGCTGGCTGCTCCAGGAGCATCACCCCACTGCTGCAGCCACCACCCAGCCATTCCCCCTGCTCACAGCAGCTGCTAGGGGAGCAGCTCTTTTATTTCCAGGGAAAATCAGGGCTCTCCTCATGCCCGAAATCCCACAGCCACCCTGTCCCTGTGGCAGCCCACCTCTGTGCTCCAGTGACAGCAGCATCAGCTCCACAGGCTGGCTGCCTCTTCAATCTCTGCAACAGCCACCAGCTTTTTGTTCCCTGGGCACTGGCTGCCTGTGCAGGCTTCCTGCAGGGGCTGAAAACAAACCCAAGTGTTTATACCTTGTAATGACCCTAAACCTGTTTAGTCTGACTGCTGGGAAACAGCAGCACATGAAACCTAAGCCTCTGATGCCAAAGATAAGGAATTGGGACCTCTGGCAAACATCTGGCCATTTCCCCAGCGCTGAACCCTCATCAAAGATTACAGCAAAGCGTGCGGAGAGACAGGTAGGTTTTTAAATGAGTATTTTAACTGGTGACCAGCATGCTGGCACCGCAGCTCTGCCATCGCGCCGGGGCTCCGTGTGCTAGCAAAGATTACTCATACAAGCAAAGCCAGCAAGATTAGGTCTCAAAGGAATAATCCCACACAAAGAATTCACTGTACCTCAGCCTCCACAGGGCTAATAAAAAACAAAAAAAAAAAAAAAAAGGAAAGAAAAAAAAAGATGAAATTCAACTCAGCACATCAAATACCAGAACAAACAAACTGCAGCAATTGATGGGAGAGCTCATGTGCCAACTGCTAAAACATAATGATTACACAAACAGTGCACGGGACAGCACGGCCAATGAACAGGAGCTGCCAGATCAAGACCAAACCTCTGGAAAATTATATCCCCGACACTGCACTATGCCCTAAATGCCTGTGGCTCCTCCTCTGTCTAGGTCTGCACTCCTGCTTCCAGAAGCAGGTCTATCCCACTGCCATCTGCTCCTCAAAGCTTCGGGTGCATCTTTGATAAATGAGCTTTTCTGCATATCCACCATAAATTTCAGTAGATGCCACCCTACAGCCATGTGTTTATTTTTCAAAGTCAAGACTTGATTAGAGTTCTTGAGGTTTTTCAGATTGATTTTTAACGTTTCCTTTCTGCTACAGGGTCAGCATGTGGAAATTGGATAAGCACAGACTAAAAATACAGTTTTGTAGACAGCTTCAGCCCACACAAAAGGAAATCTTTCTTCTCAAGAGAACCCACACTTTGCAGCCTGCAGAAACCCAGCGTGTTTCTGACACCGGCAGATACACAAGGAAGCTCATCCCTTCCACGTGTTAAGACTTTTACATAAACACTCGGACTGGCAGTACTACCCTACTCCACATTTCAATACTGTCACCACAGGCTGAGCCAAAATCCTCTTCTCTCTGCTAATAGCCGGGCTTTATGCTAAAGTAAAACAAACTCCAGGGGTACCCAAAATCCTCTCCTGTCTGCTTGTTCAGTCAAGAAAGCCACAAACGCAAGACACACTTCTCGAGACAGCAGTTTCACTCTCACCCTCACCAAGCCCTCCTATAGGAATCTGCCGGAAAGACGCTCCTCTACTAACTTTAAAACACACCACAAAAAAAGACCTGAACAACGTCAGTGAGAACCCTCTTGGCTTTAACGTTTACTGGCTTGTTTAACAAAACACTGACTCATTGAAAGAACCACCCGATCAGCCTTTTGCTAGTATTCCGCAGGCAAGGTGAGCATGTGGGGCATGCTCCTGGAAGTGACAGTTTTGGTCACATTTTTAGTCACTACTGGGATGCTGAAGTATTTACGTGGGAAAGAGGAGGTTTTTGTCCACGCTGACGACAGGAAAAATTGGCTTCTAGCGGCTGCAGCGCTGGGCTGGGAGCTGCGGCGATCCGCTGGGGAGGCAGCCGGGGCTGCGGGGTGGCTCGGCTGAGACCCAGCGGTCAGCCACAGGTTTTGCAAAGAGCCGGGGGATTATAAAGATATTGGGGGGCCGTGCTTCTCATGACAGGGTTTAGCTCTGCCTCAGCATCCCCGCGCAGTCCTCAGGGCAGCGGGGCACCACCGCTTCTCCCTTTGTGTGTGTCACGGACCCCGCAGCAACAGCCGGGCTGCAGCGGCAGCGCCGGAGGGACCCCGGGAGCGCTGGGGACAGGAGGCTCCTGGAACGGGGAGAGCCGGGAGGGGGCTGCGGGGAGAGGCGGGCTGGAGGATTTGGGAGCAGGGACAGAGGAACGGGTGGAGCGAGGGGCTGGGGGGAAGAGTGCTCGATGAACGGAGGGACGAACACGGGGCTGGCGGGGCGGCCGAGGAAAGGATCGGCGGGTTTGGGGAGCGAGGACGGGGCTGCCGGCAGCGGCGGCCAGCGGGGGGCACTGGCGGCTCGGCCACCGCTGCATCCCCATCCCCGGTCCCGGCCGCGTCCCGCCGCCCGTCCCGTACCTGTACCAGGCGAGTCCTCGCTCGTAGTTGCGGTCGAAGAAGTGGGGCTCGGCGCCGACGGCGCGCACGTCGGGGTGCACCCGCAGGAACTCCAGCAGCGCCCGCGTCCCCCCCTTCTTGACGCCGATGATGATGGCCTGCGGCAGCCGCTTGCTGCCCTCGCCCAGCAGCAGAGCCAGGGTCCCGGCCGTGCCCGCCGCGCCGCCCCCGCCGCCCGAGCCGCCGGCCCGGCTCCCGCCGCCCCCGGCCGGCAGCTCCGCGCCCGGCGCCGCCTCCTGCCGCCGCCGCCGCTGCTTGAGCCGCTGCAGGAGCCGCTTGCGCCGCGCCGCCGCCGCCTGCCAGGGGGGCAGCTCGGCCGAGCCGCCCAGGAACTCGCCGCCGCCGCCCTCGTCCTCCTCCGATGCGGCGCCGGCGGCGATGATGGGTCCGGGCAGCGTCTGGCAGCGGTCAGCCAGGCAATAGAAGACGTAGAGGGACATGAGGAGGGAGCAGAGCATCACCAGGAACTTCTTGAAGATGCTGCGGGGCAGCGGCTCGGCGGCGGGGGCGGCCGCCGCGCTCACGGCCATGCTACCCCGAGAGCGCGGCCGGGCGCCCTGGCCATGCTCCGCGGCCGCCCCCCGGCGCGGCCCCTCCGCGCTGCGCTCCGCGGGGCCGGGGGGCTGCGCGCTGCCGCATCCCCGGCGCGGGGACCACGCCGCAGCGGCGCTTCAGGGGGGCATCCCCCGCGGGGGACAGCGGGGGCTGGGTTTGGGGGAGCGCGGAGCCGCCCCCGCTGCCGCTCCAGCGGGCTCGGCGGGGGTGCGGTACCGGGGCTCGACGCGGGGCTCCCACGTGCGGAGCCCGCCGCGGAAAACTTCGGCGGAGGCATCGCCGGGCGCGGGGCGGAGCGCTGCCGGCGGCGGGGCCAATGGCGCGGCGGGGGCGGGGGGCAAAGCCGCCCCCGGAGCGGGCGGACCCCGCTGGGAAGCCGCTGCCGACCCCTTTAGCGGGGAGCGGGGGTGTCCGGGAGGATGTCCCGGAGGATGCGGGGATGCTCTGGGGGATGTGCCGGGAACCCCCCGGGAGGCCGTGCCGGGGGATGCGTGGGTGGCCGGGAGGTTGTTCCGGAGGTAGACGGATGCACGGATGCCCCGGAGGCTGTGCCGGGAGGTGCGGGGGTGCCCCAGAAGCTGTCGCAGGGATGCCCTGAGACTGTCCCGCGGGGCAGGGAGGAGATCTGGGAACTGTTTCCTAGCTTTCCTCTCGGTGCTGACTGCTCTCCGGCCCCAGCGGGATATCCTGCTGCCCACGGGCAGCCTGCTTTGGCAGCCGAACTCCGCAGGACTTTTCCGTCCAGCACGTGCGGTGCGATGAGACCCTGGTGTTTGGCTGACCGCGCTGTCCACCTGCCTGCCCGGCCACTCAGGTTTTTTGAACTAACCCCCCCCGCATCCCTCCGGACCTGAGAACAAATTCCTGATATGCCCAATAATCCACCCTGACAGACACAAATCCCTTTGCATGGAAGAACAGTCCCCCTTAAGCTCAGCGAAGCCAGTGATGGGTGTAAAACACGCTCACGGTATCACAACCAACAGTTCCACTGAGCTCTGTACCGAACACAGCACAGAAACACCCCAAATCAGACTTTTCCCCTCTAATTTGCACAATCTACCCCTAGGCTGGCTGCAGAATCTGGCCCACGGTTGGTAAGAAATATCTACAAACGCAACACGATATTGCTCTTGGAATTTGCTCTTCTCCTTTGAGAGTACATAAAATGTGGAAATAGCTCTCAGCTCCGTGGCTCGGCTGCCTGATTCTAAGGGCTTCGTTATTTCATTGCCTGTGGGAATGCCCTCTTAATTTGAAATGTTTGTCATAGATTATAGAATTTTCAAACAAACTTGCACATGAAACACTTGACTTAAATTTTTTTTTCCCTTCTGTTTGGTATGGACCTAGCTGAGGACTTAAACTTCAACTACTTGGAAATAAAGCTGGTGTATCCGCAAATTATGCAATGAAAAGAGGGGAGAAAAATTGCATTGAATTATAATCAGCCATCTGCAGAGCTGGCTGGCTAATAAAAATGTGTTTCCAAATAGTAAACAGACCAAAATTAATAACAAATGCTATTTGCAATTAATTACTCTACAACATCTCAGTGTGTTTGGTGACTTCAAGATACTGTAGCGTTTCAGGTATTTCAGTGCTCCAATAAATAAGTAGCTTTACAAAATGCTATAAGCAGGTTAGGCCACCAACACCTCTAGGCAACTACTTACATCTTTAGGAACCTAAATGCCTTTATAAATCTGTGCTCTGATCCAGCTCATTGAAGTCAATGAAAAGACTTTACTGACATCAATGGGCTTTGGACTGGGTCCTGCAGAAGGGCAAAAGTGGTTTGACTTCTTATTATTCTCATTATGATACCTTCTTCCTAGACACTTAGAACAGTGCTACACTTTCTGTTTGAAAAAAAACCTGTCGTTTCAAATGAAGAAAAACAGAAAAGAGAAGTGAAATAGGTGTGAAAGAGCGTAGAGCTGGGATTGCATTGCAAGACTTATGTTTGCAGCGTTTTTCCTGGAAATATTTGTGCGAATCTCAGCTTTCCTTTAAAGAGTCACTAGCTGACTAGGGAAAATATGACCAGAGCCTGTATAAAAAGTTTCAGTGTCTAGAAAGCAATAAGCTAAATATATCTATATTTAAAAGAGCCCTACGATATTTAAGGCAAACTTGTGATATTTTTACAGACCCTGACTCATGGTTTCTGCCTCCTGGGGCTGAAGGCACCAGTAATTCTGCAGCCAGGAACAGCTCTCCAAGAAGGAAGGTGTCTTAATGCTTTAGAAAGGGCAATACAGGGAAATAGTTTCAGCTGTATTGCTGTGGACTCTGTTAGTACAGCTGCAAATCTGAGATTCTTTATTAGCAGCAGACTGGCTTGGACCTTATTTTTGGATGAGTTTTTCTTGCTACAGAGACCATTTGATGAAGGCTGTACTATAAAGCCAGAAAAATTATGTGGCTGAGATCATGACATCAAGTGCTGAGAACTTACTCGTCTTATCTATTTTAGCCCTGCTGCAAAAATAACCTTTCTCAGGGATAACTTAAGGGTTTTTAACATCTTAGAGCTTGCAGCAAAAGTTGCTTTTCATTTTACTCAGTCTCTTGCACTCACTGACTTAACATTTTCAGTGCAGCCTCTTTCTTTGCCCCTTAAATTTCTGTCTGCCCATTTCAGAGCCTTTCATTACACCCATCACAGACCCAGCATGGCTCTCCCACAGCCTGGCAGCAGAAGGTGCTTGGATCTCTCGGGGGGAACCCAGGGCAGCTCTGCACACCAGCTGGCCCCATGGTCACTGGTCACTGTCCCCAGAGTGCTGCCAGGGTGGAGGGGAGTGTGGCCACCCCCAGGGCTGTGCCCCACGGCCGGGACTCACAGCTCCCTGGCACCAATCCTGCTGCTGGCATGGGCTCAGCCCTGGGGTGCTGCTGGCAGGCTCTCTCTCCTCCGTGCTCCTGTTTGCACTTGCTCCTTACTTTGCTCCCTTCCTTTCTCCTTTTATCTATTTACAGATTTATTGCTCGCTGCACTCCTGCCTCCCCCCAGGAATGCTCCACTGTTCCAGTCATTTCGGGTGTTGAGGGTGAGTGGGGCTTCTCTCCTGGCACGGCTGGTGCCAAAATCCTCCTTTCAGCAGCAGCAGCTGCAGCAAGGCTTCCTCCTCCAAATGGGCTGATTTGGGATGCCCTTCACTGAAGAAACACACCTGCTTGCCAGGAGAGACCTTTGACACATGAGGCTTAAACCGAGCAAGCAAAATCTTCTGCCCCTTGGCAAACTAGAGCTGAAGACTTTGCTTCCACCATCTGACATCTCCAGGTGCTTCCATACAACCGGGAAGGGGGAAGGCCTGCACCTCGGATGCTTTGTGCATGCACAGCCCGTGCCAGCCCCACTGGGATTGCTGTATTTTTTCCCCTTTCCCAGTGACCCGTAGCGCAGATGGGATCAGGGGTTAAACTGGGAGTATGGTGGAAAAGGGACCGGGAGCCCGAGGCTAGTGCAACTTAACAAGTGATTATAAGGTCTGAAGGGAAAGGGAACCCCTGCCTGTCAGGAAGCTGCTGCTGAAGAAAACATCCCTTTGTGCCGGGGAGATGGAGTATGGGACAGAGCAGAGTGAAACAGATTGATAACCAAGGGGTGATGTGACCCCACATAGGCTCCTACAACAAAAGCCCCTTCATCTCCAATGAATAGGAACAATGGCTAATGGGGACAGGCCAGCAGTGGCCAAGGATCTGAGAGCCAGGGGAGAGGGAGGAGGCAATGACAGCTCCTGTTCTACCCAAATCCTCTATTGATCTCAATAATCTCCTGGGCTTTCCCCACCCTTGAAATCAGACAGAAAGTTCAAGGACGTTTTGCTTTTAGACTGTAGGAACACGCATTGTTCTGGAGAGCCATTGAGGTGTGCTGGGCAGGCTGCTGCGAAGAGCCCTGGAGCAGGCTGAGAGGCCAGCGAGGAGCTGCTGCTGTGCCCTGTGATGTCCCCAGCCCTGGGCTGCCAGTGGTGGCAGGAGCACCGTGGCTGCTGCCCTCATCCCAGCTCTCACTGGCTCCCAAGGGGCTCCCAAACCCACTGAGATTTTTGGGGCAGAGTATGTGTGGATGCCCAGAGGCTGGCAGAGTCAAATGCTGTCAAGTTATTAAAAAAAGGAATTGTGGTCTTTCTATTAGGGGCCCAGCAGGGCCTCCTTAGGCACAGCACGTGATGAGGGTGTTCAGGGCAGCAGCAGAGCCATGAGGGCACTGGGAATTAGGAGCTGCATCCCCACGGAGCATCAACAGAGTCCAAGCAGATGGGACAGGTGATGGAGAGGTATTGGAGACCTGGTCATCAACTCCAGTCCTGGTAGTTTTGTTGGAAAACTATCTTGAAATATAGAACCACGGACACTAAAAAGGTAGGGATGGGATTTTGCTTTGGTTTTTTTTTTTTTTTTCTTTTGGAAGGACAAAAGTATCCAGAGGAAATACCATGTAGACCAGAGAAAAAAGATAAAAAAGAAAACTTTTGAGAGACTGTTTTCACTCTGCACTGTCTTAACCTGACAAAATGACTTGGTCTGTTGTATAATTTGCAATGTCTGTGCCCAAAAGCAAGCAGACCTGTGAGCAGAAAGCCAGTGAAATCTGAGTCCTGCTTTGGCTGGGGCTGGAGGCCACATATCTCCGTACCTGATGCCTGCCCATGGCACTGAGTGAATGCACCTTGTTCCTGCTACCTCCTGCCCAGCTGGGATTGGGCCAACTTGATTAGAGAGCTGGCACAAAGCATGAGGACATCTGGGAGGCCTCGGATCAGGAGCATGAATTAATAAGAACCAGAAAGAGGAGGAGACTGAACTGGACTCAGAGCCATGGCAGGAGCTCCACGCTGCCAGCCATGGTGCCTGGCTGCTGTAAATGGGGTCCTGACCTCTGCCCCTGTCCTTCCCAAGGTGGTCATCCTGCTCAGGGGATGCCTGTGCCATGCAGGAGGGCAGAGCCTGGTGGCAGCTCGTGGATGGCTCAGCCTGCCATGCCAGCAGCTGCAGCAGTGTTTCCCAAAGGCTGGAGGGGGCTACGGACCCCTGGGGCCAGCAGGACCATGCCTCTCCCCTCTTGACTGAGCCCAGCTGTGGTTTTGGTGGCTGTGCTGGTGGGACAGTCTGGCACGTGGCACGGCCAGGGCAGCCTTGGTACTGAGCTGTGACGCTCAGCTGGTGCCTGCTCACCCCAGCTCCTTCTGCAGCCCACCAAGGGACCAGGACCTGGCCAGTGCAGCCAGCCCACCACTGGTGGCCAGCCAGAGGCAGGGCCAGAGGAGGAGCAGCCCATGGACCTCAGCCAGTGGCACTTTCTGCAGCCAGTGACCTCGGGGGACTGGCACCACGTCTGTGAGATGCCTCAGCCCAGCTGAAACACACAAGGTTGGCTCAGCAAATCCCACAGGCAAACAGCCACCCACCCTGGCCACTTCAGGGAGGCTCTCTGCACCACCCATGTCCCCCTGTAGGCCCCAGGAGCAGGTAAAGATCTCCATTCCTCCATCAGCAGAGGGTGAAGAACTCACTGAGGCTGAGGATGGTTGAACAGGCTGGCTCCATGGGGCAGTGCTGGCAGCTGCTCGGCTGCAAAGGGCTGGCAGCCTGAAGAGCTCTGCTGCATGGGAAGGTCTGGAGCTACTGGGAATAGGAGCTGGGTGATACACTGAGGGGTCTGTGTGCTGAGAACTACACTGGGAGGTCAAGGAGCCACGCTGTGGGAGCTGGGTGCTGAGCCCAGCTCTCACCTGGGCTTTTACCTGGTGGGAAAAGGCATCCTGTCCTCCTGTGCTGGCTGGAATGACATCCACCTCTCCCCGGGGCTGTGGGGAACAATGGATTGCCAGCTGGAGAGCCAGGACAGGCAGCAGGGGTGGGGACACTGTGCTGAGCACAAAGCCACACGCAGGGGAGCCTCACATCTGAAACAACCTGCTACACCCCAGTGCTCAGGCATCGGCAGCTCCCATCCTGGAAAACCCGCTCCTGGAATAACCCAGCACATCCTGAGGTGGCCTGTGGTGCCCTGGCTGCACGTCCATGCCCACAGGGTGCTGGGGGTGCTCTGGGCACCCCGAGCTGTGGGGTTGTTGTGGGGCTGGCAGTCCGGGATGCTCCCAACAGCCACTGCAGGCAAATATTTACAAGAGCTCTCCAAGGGGAACCCATAAACTGCTGCCTGGTATAGCTTCCTGAGGATCACTCCAGACAGCTATATTATCTGGAACATGAAGTAGTTACACTCCTGCTGCTCTTCCAGTGCTTTTGAAACAGATACTTGTCTCTTTTATTACCTTTGTTTGTGTCTCATTTTATTTGTGCTCTGCATGCTTCCTTGTGCTGAGTGTGCTACAGTTGTGAGTGGCTATGGGTAGGAACAACAATAAATACCTTCCAGGCCTTTTGTGCTTTTTAATATTATTCTCCATTAAAAAAAAAAAAAAAAAAAAAAAAAAAAAAAAAAAAAAACCTAAAAAAAAGAAAAACCAGAAAAAAACCAAGTCAGGCAATGAAAACAATACAGGGAAAATTAAACTCTAAATCTGCATTTATGGTTCTTCATTAAACACACAGGGAAGGCTGGCTGCTAACTGTTGATAAAATGTTTTGGCTCTGTTAAAAATGTACTTTTGGGGAAAGTGGTGTGTTTTGTGGAGTGGGGTTGGCTTGGATGAAGATATATACTTGGTAAGGTTTCCCAGTCTAGGATGGACATTCCAGCTGGAAAAAATGACCCCAACAACTGGACTGGGGAAAAGGTGTGCCCTACATGGGGGTGAGAGTTGCCCACTTCCAGCTTCATTTTGCTCCTCTGCAAAATTCTTTGTCTCTCTGTGAAGCCTCAACCAAGCAGCTCTGAAGTTAAGGGCAGTCTTTAAATGGACTTAATTGGGTATCAGGCAATGCTTGGAGAGCACTGAGGGTGGAATCAGTCTTCCAAAAGGCTGGAAAAAAACCAGCCAGAGATGCACCGATGAGGGCCTGGGTGTAAAACCCTTCACAGCAGGTTTTAGGGGTAATTTGCCCTGTGTACAGCAATGGTACACGTGGAGGTTGAATGTGGAGGCATTCATTAGTTGATGAGGAGGTGTGAAGTTAGGTCATGGGTTGGGCTTGATGATCTCAAAGATCTGTTCCAGCCTGATTCATTCTGTGATTCTGGGATTCAGGGGCTTGGCATCTGCCATGCACTAATTAGATGTGCCCTCTGCCCCACCCCACCCATCAGGGTGCCACTTCCCACTCTCTCTATTCCCTTCTGGCCTCCACATTTACCCAGGAGCCCTTCTCTCCCTCTTGGGAGCTATCAGGAGTGTGGTGGGAGGGCTCAGGCACTAGTGAAGGTGGGAACACCTCAGCTTTGAGGTTTCCCTTCACTGTCTGAGCTTGTGTCCCAGCTCAGAGGCATCCACATAGATACAGAAGGGAAAAGTGAGTCTCAGGATCCCTGTGTGTGTGCTGCCAAGCACTGCTCCTGTCTCTGTGTAAATATTGGTGTTCCAATGCACTCAGGAGCACAGGCAGAGGTGTGGGGGTGTGTTTTGCTGTGGGGGACACCCACATGTCTGCACTGTGTGAGCTCTGAGCATCTGCACCTCAGGCATGTTCTCGCTGAGGGCTCTGTTTCTTCAAGGGTTTCTCTGCATGGGTATTCCCAGAAAAAGAGCCTCACACTGCTTTAAAACACATTTCTATCTGAATGGGCATCCCAGTGACTACAGCTCCAGAGCCATGATGAAGAACATCTCAAGAGAGGATGGAGCACCACCACACTGTGTCACTCTGGGATTTTTTCTCCTACCAGCCTGGTTTCCCCATCCCCTGCACTGAACAATGCAGTGAGAGGGAGGTGATGGGCACCCCGTGCCACCAGGTCAGCTCTGCTTTCCAGCTGCCTGTCTCTTTGCCTCAATGGATTTTTACTTCTTTCTGGCTGCTAGTATCAACAAAACCTGCCAGGGCACCTCATCACTGCTGCTCCCCAAGAGCAGACACGACATACTTGGAGCATGCAGTCAGCTTTTCCAGCCCGTCCACACAGCTGGTGTAAACTGCCTGAGTACCATCAAAAACCACTTTATAAACTGAGGACGGGAAGGGGATGATTGATGGCTCCACACTGGACATGACACAGCTCCTACACTTCCCTATATTTATAATATTTGTGTATTGCCCCTACCTCAAAGCCTGACTGGGCTGGTCCAATTCACTTAGAGATAGGAATTTGGCACAGCCTGCCATAAACTCCATCACTTTGGGCCACCAAGGGAGAGCCATTGTTATAAACTTTCTTCCCCACACCCTGCTTGGCCCCCTTTTTAACCCCATTCCAGTTGCATTATTTCTTTCCAAGCCAGCAAGAACAGAAACAAACGTTTCACATCTGTTCTCGCAGTCTAGCCATTTGCATGAGAATCATGGCCAGTGTTTCACCGAGCACAGCTCACTGGCCAGCAACGGGGACAGAGCTGGCCACCACTGGCCCCTCGTGCTTCTGCCAGATGTCTGAGCTCTGCACAAAACAGACAGACCCACAGCATTAGGAAATCACCTTCTTTTTGGGATCTAATCACTCCAGAGATGTGCCACGTAATTTTTCTTTCTGGATGGTGTTGTGCAGCTGATCCTCCCTCTTGGGTCAGCCCTTTGGAACCTCCTGTTTAAGGGGTTTGGTGGTGTTCTGCTTTTCCAGCACCAGCATCATGAGGGGAAGGTTGGTGCACCAGCCAGGCTTGAGGCAAGGGTGTGTTTTGTTTAGTGGATCAGTAATGATCATTTTAATAGTAGAACATCTCCAGTGACATTGACACCACTGGGAAAGATCCTCGAGGAGTATGCCCATGTTTCACAGGGAGTTCCCATTTGAAAAAAAAAACCCCAAATAACCACAGAAAAAAATCCATTATTCTGCTCTTTTTCTCCTTGCCAAAAGCATCTTCCTCCCCACCCGCTCTTCTCGTGTATCCCATACCCTGCCCTTTCTCTGAGTCTCTTCAGAGACTTGCCCCGAGCTGGCAGTGAGACTCAGAGCTCCAATTTTTGGAAGTTGCTTCTCCTCTTTCCACTCAGGCTGGGCATTATGAGCTGCAGGCTGACTGACACAGGAATGGCTGAAAGACTTCAGCTGTCCACATAAGCTGACCAAAATGCCTTGGAAATTCCAGCAGGCAGCTGTGGCATTGAAACCCATCTGTGCCACTCTCCTCCCCATTTAGTGGATGCTCTGATGAACTTTCCAAGCCACGGGGCTCTCCTAGGAAAATTCACATGTAAAGAAACGTTTTAAAGGCATCATGGAGGCTCTCAGAGTAGAGGCTGTGGCTCTGACCTCCCAGCAGCTCCGTACAGCCCTGGCATGGAGGATGTTGGATGGCGTGGCTCTTTCGTCTCTCCTGGGTGCATCTGAAGGGCTCAGGGCTGGGATCACACTGCAGAAGGAAGATTATTCCAGGTGGTAGCTGCTGGGTCTGTCTGGGGCTGTGTGGCCTCAGGATGGTAAGCTGATACCCCTGTGCTGGCATCCCAGCCCCTCCTGTGCCCTTCCATCCTTCCCGTGAGCTGGGAATCGCCCCGTGGGGTTATTTGGGAAAGGCTGGGTGGCCTCACAGGAGCAGGCATCTGCCAGGGTCACGAACCCCAGCTGCAACATCCTCCTTTGGGCCTGTCCGAGCATTTAAGTGTTTTTTGAAGGATTCCCAGCCACAAAGGCCAGACAGATTGTGTATTGATCCAGTCCCTCCAGTCGATAGCTGCAAACCACCCCGGCCATGGCAAGCACCTTGCAAGCAGAGGGGGCTGATCAGTGGTGTGGGAGATGCTACCCACTTCTAAAAACTTAGAAAGGTTTATTAAACCTTATCAAAAATACAACAGAAAACTGAATAGAGAAAGTATTACAGCACCAGGAGCAAGGGGTTTTCCCACCATGTGCTCATCCATTCAATGGATGTTCCACCTTTTAACCCTTTGGCCCCTCCCAAAGTTTTGTCTGTCGACTCCTCCTCTGTGCAGTGGTGGAGATCACTTCCTTAAATCGTGATTGGAGGTCAGGTGCTGCCACAGTAATGAGCCAACCCTCCCAATTTCCCAAACCCAGGGCACCCCCTGTGATAACAACACAAGGGGGTAAAACAGAACTATAAATCTTTATAACTTTACTTAACATGATACTTGCCTTTTAATTGTGACAGTCAACCATGGTATCACCCATCTATCAGTGGCCTGGAGAGGGCTGGGCTGGGCTGCAGCTGTGTTAGAGGGGCAGCAAAGCCCCATGAGGTGCCACAAGTTGTCTGGTAATTTGTGGGAAATGGATTTGTAGAAAATTCTTAAAACCGGACGGAAGGCTCACACGGTATGCATCTGTATGTAAACCTTGAGATAAGAAATGCTGAAATGCTGAGCCACGAGGGGTAGTTTTAGATGATTGGCTTTAAGGCATTTACAGCATGGTGTGGCAAAAGCTGATAGGCCAAGGAACACTCATAGTGTATTGTAATTAGGAAAGAGTTGGCTTCTGATTGTGATGGTGTGAATTATAACATCTGCATTGTCTCACCTTTCAAATGAGACTGAAAATGGATTGAAAGTTTTAAAACACCTCTCAGTTGCCCCATCTCTGGGTCAGAAAAGGGCTTAATCCAACAGTAATTCATGCCATCTGGGTGGCCTGGGAGCCGCTGGCCTGCCTGAGCCTGCTTTGTGCCCACCCCAGCCTTGTTTATCCCCTCTGCACACCAGGGCGGGGGAAGCAGAGGACACTGAGGAGCAGAGGTGTTCTGGGGGACTGCTGGTTTGTGGCACCTGTGCCACAGCCCTCAGCTGTGCCCTTCACTCCCCAGCTGGGCCACTGCTGTGACACATGCTGACCTTTAGGGACCAAGTGTTTTTTCAGGCTGCTGTCTGATGGGCTAAAGGTCTGGAATGTGCCAGGGAAATCCCTTTGAAGCTGACTTTCTCACCGAGCTGCATTTTCTGCCTTTTGCTGGAGAGATGGGTTCAGAAAGGCTCGTCTGCAATGCCAGTGCTTTGAACAGTCACAGAATCACAGAAAATGCTGAGCTGGAAGGCACCATCAAATCCAACTCCTGGCCCTATGTAGGACACACCATGTGCCTGAGATTGTTGTCCAAATGCTTCTGAAGTCTGTCAGGCATGGTGATGTGACTGCTGCCCTAGGGAGCCTGTTCCAGTGCCTGACCACCCTCTGCATGAAAAATTTTGATATCTAATCTTGTTAATAACAGTCCTTGGCTCATGTGCAAAGCACTACCAGCTCCAAGGGTTTGTGGGCACAGTTGTCAATGACAGCATCAAGCTCAGGGCATGGAAGTGTCAGCATCTGCACCTTTGTGCCTGCCACAGGATTTTGTGATGCCACAGGACATGGGCAGGTGTGTGGCAGCAGAGAAGCAAAGCCCTGAGACATCCAGAAGACTGCAAGGAAGAAGAGAGCAACACAGGCATTTCAACTGGTGCCTCTGAGCTCAGGGCAAGTACTTTTGTTGTTTGGGCTCTCTGCTCACACCTGACAATTCAGAGTTTATTTCTATACAATCACAGAATAGTTTGAGTCGAAAGAGCTTTTAAAGATCATCCAGTGTCACCCCCTGCCATGGGCAGAGACACCTTCCCTTAGACCAGGTTGCTCCAAGTCCACCCTGGCCTTGGATTCTTCCAGCAGTGGGGCAGCCACAGCTTCTCCAGACAGCCAGTGTCAGTGTTTTACCACTCTGGATTTGTCACAGTGCAGTTTGGGCATTTGGAGAGAGGAGGCTGAGGGTGATGAGTCTGCAGCTGCCGTGGGTCCTTAGCTCTCTCTGCACAACTGCTGGAAACCCCCCGTGCACTGCATGTCTGGAAACAGCTCCATCCCCTCCACCTGCCCCAGTTCTTTCCCCTTCAGATAGCCTGCATCTCAAAATCCTCCCTGCTCAAAAATAAAGCAGCTACAAGAGTCACCTACTCCATATTCATGCTGATGGTGATGCTTTAAGTGGCCTTCTGGTACCCAAACTCTCCTCTCTCGAGCATCCAGTGAAAATAGATACGTCAGACTGGGAGGCTGCTGAATATCCTGGTAAGGTCTGAATTCATATTAAACCAATAAATAAATAAGGTGGGCTTGTTGTAAGAGATGCTGGCTGGAAGCAGGAGAGAGGATGTGCAGTATGTATTTGTGAGCACAAGAGGGAGAGCAAGGAAGGAGGAGAGAGGAGGGACAGGAGCGAAGGAAATGGACTTGATACCTGTTTGTAAACTAGGTCAGGATTAATAATGATTTAGGTAGTCTTGGCTCCAGGCCCAGCTTTGCATGTTTTGCAAAGACATATAAAGAAATGACAATTCCTGCCTGGAAGAATGAGCTGTGATTTACACAGTCTTCACTTCACACATGCCAGGACCCCAATTTCCACTCACACAAAGCCGAGCACACGAGCGAGGATTCGCAGGCATGGCAGGTTAAGTCAGTGCTCTGGTTTAATCCTGCTTATGTCAGTCAAGAAAAGTCTTACCCAAGAAATAAAAAACAACAAACCAAACCCTGCTTGTGAAGTGACGACTTTTATTTCAGTGCTTTCTAGTTTATCTGCTTAGCTCTGCTGTTCCCTCTCACCGCTGTGTCCGAGCAGACATGGAAAGCACTGTGCCAACAGCTTCACTGACTTAAGGGAAGTGATACCAAAAGAAAAAAAAAGAATAACTGAATGCTGAGGTTGGTGTTTTGCAAGACCAGCTCGGTGTTTGCTCCCTGGACACAAGGTTGAGTAACTAAGCAAAAAAGTCCTCCAGAAAAGAGGGAGTGATGGTGCAAACAGGACCAGTGCCTGGCATGGGGTGCAAACCCAGTCCCAGGGCAGCATTCCTGAGGCAGTGCAGTGCTGGAGAGCCTGAGGAGAGGGCTTGAGAGCTATTTAGCACCACTGAACTGGGACTTGAAGCAGAATTAATTGAGCTCAAATTGCATCCTCCCAGCAATCCGCTAATCTGCTGCAGCAGCAGGATAATGACATCTTGAGAAACCAGCTTCAAAAATGAAACTTGCCGAGCTTTAATAAAGGGGCTGCTTGAAGAGGGAATTAATACTTGCATATCAAACATTGCCATTTCAAGTCTTATGTTCATATAGGAGTCTTTTGCTTCCAAAAGGAGGGGGTTCTCAAGAGAATTTGTGAGCTACAGGCACTTGTACACACACACACACGATTACTGGCCCAAGAGCACACAGAACCAAGCTGCTGTCAGGTCCCCAAATCACTTTCTTTAAACTCTGTTTATTAGTTCTAGGCAGTTCTTAGCATGCAGGAAGTTTAATAAAAGCTCCTATCAAACAAAGACCTCAAAATGCTCTGGAAACAGCAACAAATCAAGTGTCACATCATCCCTGGTGACATGGGGACAGCGCTGCAGCCTCTGAGAAACGAGTGGAGTGTGGCAAATACATGTCAGCCCAGGAACAGAAGCCTCTGAATCCTGCACCCTCTCCCCCTTCATGTCATATCTCCTATTTGCTGACATCTCTGTCACTGGGAAGGAGTTGAGAAAATGGGATTTTTGCTCTGATTGCAGCAGGATCCTTTTTGGAAAACACCCTGCAGCATGGTGGTTTCAGGATGTTCAATCTGACAGCAAATGGGTTAGATTCCTGGAAAATATCCCTTTCCTCACTCCATGGTGCCTGCTTGGGTTCAGCTGGCTGAAAACACCGAATGCAAAGTGGCTCCTGCCCGTGTCCTCTCAGCAGTTCCCTGCATCCCCTCACCTCTCCCTCTTTCCTTAGGTTTCTGTGTTAATTCAATAAGACAGAACAGAAGTTCCCAAGTCTTATGCATCACCCTCAATTTACATTTTATTACCACGGGTATCCACAGCAAAGCAAATCAACACCAGCAGGCTGTTCTCTCTGTTGCTGTCAATAACATTGTCACTGCCACCGACCCAATTAGAAGCATTTGTTGGCATTCAGTAATTAGCTTGGAGCAGGGCTGAGGTCTCTGTCTTTCACCAAAGGGCTCACAGGCTGCTATAAAATATTTATGAATGATCTTGGATGACATCTGTTTGCTATTTTGCTGGTGATGTTCCCGGTGAGTGGCTGACCTGGGGAGCACATGCTGCTCGTGGCAGTGGAGCACTCACTGGTGGGTCAGCAGGAAAATAAATAAAACAAAATAAAAAAAAAATAAAATAAAATAAAATAATAAAATAAAATAAAATAAAATAAACCAGGGCTCAGCTGCTCCATCCTCGAGCAGGTCCCAGCTGCTGCCTGGCAGCACGGCCCTGGGCTGCTCCAGACACATGAGGAGCCTCACCCAGGATGAGGTGTTTGAGGCTAAGCAGGCCCTAAACCTGGGTTTACCAAGGTTTCACCTGAACCTGGGGCTGGTTTCTTTCACAGAAACCTGCTCTGTACCAGCTCTCCTCACCAGGTGGTCCCAGAAGGAGGGGAAATTTATCCAAGAGGCAAATATTGGAAGGATGAGCTACCTGAGGCTTGGGCAAAGCAGTGAAATATGATGGCCAAGCACTAGAGTTTTTGTGCCAGGAGAGAGTTATGCTGCTGACACAAAGATGTGCCCCATGCTCCCGTGTATGGTGGCTTGGGAAAGGGCAGGGGGTGGTTGGACCCTGTGACTGTGGGGTCTGGAACAGCACAGGCTGAGCAAAGAGGGCTGTGGGGGAAACAGGACCCCTCTGCTGAGCTCAGCCAAATCACTGCACTGGGCATGGAGTGAAAGCCTCCACAGCAAATCACAAAATGCCTTGAGTCATCCAATGTCCCAAAAATGCCATCATGGTGTTCTGAGAACTATCACTCAGAGAGGATTCAGCTCACCTTGTGAATGAATCCTTGTGAGAACACTTCCTTGAAGTGTTTTAAACACTTTGCTGAGGTCCCTAAACAGGCATTCATTGTCCTGGCCTTCTTCTGCTGCCTGCACTGAGCAATTTGCAATTTGCTCCTTTGCTAAATCTGTGCCCGAGGCAGGGTGTACATTTTAGAAATGCCTGTTTCTCTTCGGGGAGATGTGCTTCCCAAAACTTCCCCGGGGCACCACAAACCCCAGCAATGCTGAGTAGGATCCGAATAATCTCTTGATGTTAGAGACCTGATGTCTGTTCAAAGGCTTTCCCCAGGCTTTGGTGGCCTGTCCAGCAGGAGATGTGTGGCACTGCCCACTTTGGGCAGAGCCGTGCTGGCAGGATCCCCCCTGGTCCTGCCCCCCCCCTCACCTGTGTTTCAAGGAGGGAAGGAGGGCGGTGGGGCAGGCTGGAGGGGCAGGATGAGTGCTCCGAGAGCTCACAGAGCTACAGGGCTGCCCAGCAGGGAGGATGGCTGGGCACATGGGTGGCTAAAAGCTCAGCAAATCCCCCAGGTTACACCCTTCCCACTTCGAGGAGGAGGCAGAGGCTGGGCTGAAGCTGCAGTGGGCACAGGAATGGCAGAGTCATTCCATTTCTGTAATGTCATGGGTCTGAGTGCAGCTCCTTCCCCACAGCTCTTGGTGCCACCAGCGCGTTCTCCTGACACCCCATCCCCACCCCTCGAGCCTCCAGCCCACCCCCAAACCTCCTCTGAGGTCATGCTGGAGCTGCCAGCAGCAATACTCATTAGGAGGGGAGTTAATAACAGAGCTGATGAGTGGTGAGGCTCTGAGGGAGGTGCTGGCTTGTCACCAGTTAACCCTGTCACCACCACGCCTTGGGGAGATGCTTTCCTGCAGGTCCTGGCAGACCCCAGCCCCGTGGAGGTGGATGAGGTGGAGCTGGGGTGTCAGTGGCACTGCAGGGACATGCCAAGGGCCAGCAGGTGAGTTGGTGTCTGAGCCAGGACTGAGAACAGCTCTGGAGACCTGCAGTGAGGGCAGCCCTGCACACCCAGGGCACACAGAACCATCCATGGCAATTTCCTCTGGCCATATAAAGCCCAGGATCTTCTTTCTGTTTGTCTCAACCATCACTGGCGTCTCAGGGGTAGGAGGTGATGGACAGTGGCAGAATTAGGATCAAGAGAAATGACCTATGGAGAGGTACCCATCTGACTGAATCTCCTCTGGGAGCCAGAAAACCTCTTGGTTAAAAACCTCCCTGAAGAACCTCTCACTTTTCTACCCAGGACAATCACAGAATTAATTCATTAATTCCACAGGCTGGAAGAGACCTTTGAGATCATCAAGTCCAACCTATGACCCAACATCCCCTCATCAACTAAACCATGGCCCTGAGTGCCACATCCAGGCCGTTTTTAGACACATCCAGGGATGGTGACCCCACCACCATTCCAGTCCCAATTGCTCTTTCAGTGAAGAATTTTTTTCCTGGTGTCTAACCTAAACTTCCCGTGAGCTTTAGGCTTCGATGGGCTCAGAAACTTGTGTAGATCCCAGGAGGCTTCATCTGGAAAGTTTTTGGTGATGCTTCTGGAGGCTTTGTGTTTTGAGCACCCACCACTGCAAGCTCTTTGAGTGCCATTCCAGAAGTCAGGAGCAGAGAAACAAAAGGAGCAAGGAGCAAAGCCTTTCCAGCAGTACCACTCCAGGTGTTTTCCAGGCTCGGCAGGAAGGAGCCACCACCTCTTCCTCCTCCCCCAGCCATCCCATGAAGCTGTTTTAATTGAACCCAGCACAGACACCTCTTCACATCTGTTTGCCAGCCAGGCACTTCCTCGTGGTGACTTTGCCTGTGCTGGAGGGTTCTGCCCGTAACACTTTGTTCCAGCTGAAGCCTGTGAGGATGAAAGATAAGCGGAAATAATTTTCCACTGAGGGATATCAGTGAAATGTCCCTGGACATGCCTGTCCCTGGACCATCTGGCTGCCAATAATACAATATTAACAACCACAGCCAGTGAAGCTGAGCCTCCCTCAGGGAGCAGGGTTTCAGTTGGGCAGTGTCACACGAATCGATGCGATCCAAGTTCTGATGCCATTGAAAGCAGCTGGTCTGGAATCCAGAGTGCCCAGAGAGGTGTCCAGGCACAGCCTCAGCTCTCCCAGG
Organism: Anomalospiza imberbis; assembly: GCF_031753505.1. Classification (NCBI taxonomy): domain Eukaryota; kingdom Metazoa; phylum Chordata; class Aves; order Passeriformes; family Viduidae; genus Anomalospiza; species Anomalospiza imberbis. The sequence continues at coordinate 5,655,033 of NC_089699.1, read as the reverse complement.
AAAGCTGCTGCCGCCAGCAGATGCTTTGCAAGGATCCTTGAAGGGAGTGTTCAAGGTGAGCTGCAGGTGCTGTGGGAGCCCAAGCTGGGCATCAAAAGCCTCGTGTTGTAAGGAAAACCACTGGGAGGTGGTGGGATGGAGCTGTTTCCAGACATGCAGTGCACGGGGTGTTTCCAGCAGTTGTGCAGAGAGAGCTAAGGACACACGGCAGCTTGCAGACTCATCACCCTCAGCCTCCTCTCTCCAAATGCCCAAATTGGAGAGTGCGGGAAACAAAAGAGTGCAAGCAATTCAGGTGACTCTTCATACCCCCCAGCTCCTCAGCAGCACCTTCCAAGGGAGCTGAACCTCCTGCTGAAGTCAGGCCAAAGAGCTGTTAAGGAGGAAAAAAGAAAATTGCTTACAATGAAAATGTATTGTGTGGCTCATTTCACAATGGTTAAAGCAATTTAGAGCCATCAGCAGGATCAGAGTGAGGGATTTGCTCTGTTTGATCAGACAAATCAGCCATGGCAGGAGATGTCTCTGCCTGCAGAAGTTCAAACACTGGGGCTTCCTCTGTGAACCTCTCTGCTCTGCTGAGAGCCTGGACACATCCCATGCTGCGACAAGCCTTTCTTTCCCAGCCACCCCAGGCAGTCTGTTGCCACGATGCTGTTACTCTAAAGCATAAGATTGGATTAGGCTTTCCTTAGCTTGCCTCAGTCTGAATGTAGTGTTGCCAGTTCATACAGTTTTATGCCAAGCTTTGTGATGTTTGGGATTTTTTTTTAGAGTGCCAGTTCCTGGAATAAAGCGATTACAGAAGAACCTCTTTGCTGCCTTGGCTATAAAAGTACATTCCTGCCCCATGTTGTTACCAGAAGGGTTGAAATGGGGAAGGAACATCTTACTTGGGGGAGGTAAAGAGGCCTTTTCCACCACCCAGCTTCAGGGATTAAAGATCCTGCATGTTGTAAGGAGTGTTCTCTGATCCCCGAGAGCCAGAAACAGTCCTGCTCAAATTTACCTTGGAAAGGCAGTCAAATTTTCTACTTCTCCAGCACATTCAAAGGGGAACATAATTTCTGGAGCAGTGACAGAAGATGATCAGAACTACCCTCTGGTCCTGAGCCACCCCATGTCCTGTGTCTGGGCAAAATGCTCTTCCCCAGGATGCTCACACAGCCTTGGTGCTGACTCAGAGACAACCTGAAGGACAACGGCAACGATGGAACCCCATCTCAAGAGGAGATGTTCTTTTAAGAGGAGATGTTATTTTTTTATTTATTTTATGTTTTTATTTATCCATTACGAGGCCATGGATCGGGATTGAGGGTGTTTAATATGCTGCAATATTCAGGCACACTTGGCCCGGGTGTTTATTGGGGCTGTTTGTAGCAACATGCAAGATGTGCTCACTGTGGAAATATGTGGCACGCACACAAACCCAGCACAGATGTGCTGGGAAGAACCAGGGAAGCTGGGCTGGCCCAGGGCATGGGGAGCAAGTGCTCCAAGGGTGGAAGGAGGGCTGAAGAGAGGAGGGGAAGGAGATAAAGCCTCACCTGCCAGGCTGGCTCTGCTCAGCTGCATCTTACTTTAACGCAGTGTTTGCTTTTGAGGTTTTGAAATCCCATTGCACAATATTGTAAAAATGTCATAAAATATTTTATTGCATCGTGCCACTGAAATGCTGCCAAGAGCCTTAACCCTTGCAATGCCTCTTTCCTGTGGGTGCCCAGCATGTCCCCAGTCAGGAACTGGCTCCCTTTGTTTGGGGGTTGGACTTTGAGGATAGAGAGGGTTTTGGGGCTTAGAGCTGCCAGATCCCTGCTCCAGTGTGTCTCTCAGACTGATTTTAACTAATTTTGGGCCTTCCCACGCCTCTGTCTGGGGGTTTCACCTTGATCACAATTGAAGGTGAGGTTGGTCCTGATGCTTCTGTTCCTCACCTTCACCTCCAGTGCCAGCCCTGTGAATATCAGTGGAAAAGCAGTCAGTGCTCTGCAGGTTCCCTGGGTGCATTCCAACTGTCTCGTGTCATGCTGATGCCACTGATCAGCTAGAAAATGACTTTTGGAAGCATTTGGAGTCAAGTCCTAAGGGTAGGGAGGTGAAGGATCAGCCCTTAAGAAGGCAATGGTGGTGCTTAATGAATGAGCTGGAGAAGCCAGCACTGGACCCTGGTGTGGGGACAAACAGCTTCATTGACCTGCTACACACAGCTCTTGGGACTTTGCTGCTGAGAAGTCCCATGGTAGACCGTGGTATCAGTGTTTCTGGACTGATGGTAGGTCTTTATAGGTCAGTGGGGACATGGGAGTGACATCAGATCCTTCCCACAAATCAGAGAGCAAACTGGACATGGCCAACGTGAGATTAGGAAGCTCCTGCTCCTTAAAGCAGACCCAGAAAGAAAACCTGGCTCCTTGGAGCAGGATTGTGGAGTCCACCTCTGCATGAGGTTGGGTTTTCCCTCAATCACTTGCCCTGTGACACCCAACTATGCTTCCAAAAAATGACCACCTGGTCACCCCATCCCTACCTCTATCATTAACTGGGGAAATATCTCCCATTAACTGGAAAATTCAAGCAAGCTGGGAGGGGCAGAAGCCTCTCCTCCTGCAGATGTTGGGGCTTTGCTTGCTAGAAATCAGATGTTGACCTGAGTTGTTATAAATAAAGAGCAAAAATTACCCAGCTGTTCTCAGTGGAGATTTTCATCCCTTCTTCTAGCACTTTAATGAAAGAAATAATAACTTCACAAAAGGCTTAGGCAGAACTTATTCAGGCCCAGGGGAAATTCACCCTGCTCAGAGGTATAGATACCAATTAATTCTCACTTAAAGCCTATTTTGATTGGTACAACATGGGTGTAAATCTTTTTTTCTGGTGTTCATGCAGAGGTGACTTTTCAACCTGCCCTGAAGGGCAGAATTGGCAACTCTTTATTATTTTCTAGTTCTTGAGGACACAGTGCAAGCAATATCAGCTTTTCTAACCTTCCTGGGCTGCAGGCAGGCTGTGGGTTTGAGTCACGGGCAAGAAAAATCCTTCAAAGGGGCATTTTCTGCTGTAATGGATCTCAGGGTAACTCTTGGTTTGCAGGCTGCATCACCAGTGCTGTTTCCCACCCTCTTCCAGCACCTAAACCAGGCTGTGGTGCCTCTGCCCCACAGACACACAGCCAGGGGGCTAATCAGGGACTAATAATGCAAATTTCCCTTGAGTTTGTGCTAAATCTCCATCCCAGGAGCTGGCAGAGATGTGCCAGAGAGGAATGTGGGGATTTGCTTATTTGCTGTTCTATCTAAACAAAATGCTTTCCCATAAACATGAAGAAGGAAACCCCACTTGGCTGAGGTCTTTGGAAAAAGTGTCTTCACTGGGAATGTTTACATGTTGCCTTTGAAACCTAAACTCAATCAAATTGAGGCTTTGAGCAGCAGCTGCCCCAGCTGTGAGCAGCACCAGGGCTCTGCTGCAAGCCTCAGCTGGGGTTTTCATAGATTAATTTCATAAATATAAATATGACGTGATAAATATAGTTTAGCTAGCTGAGGCAGTCCAAGTTTTCCCTGGACTGGTTTTCTTTCCCTTTTCTTGGATCCATTCGAACCTGCTCCGGACCAGGACCCGGGGAGCACCGAGAGTTTGCACTTTGTGGCCTTCTCTGGGCAGCAGCCTTTCCCAGCTGGAGGGACTCATAACAGAGTTGTCGCTGTTGGACACAAAATGAGCACACAGAAGCTTGGTGAGTTCAAGAGAGAAAAAAGAGCCAGTTTTATTTCTGACCTCTCAATAGATAGAATTCCAAAAGTGGCAGTGGATTGGAGGATGGAATTGCCACCTCTCCAACCACACTGGCCAAACCAACAGCCCACCAGTTCTCTCCTCCCACAAAGAAGAATGCAAAACAATCATTATTTACATGAACAGTGCATGAGAACTCCAGTAGAAATATGTAACCATTATCAGAAGGCTGAAGAGGTTTATGAGAACTTTAAAACTTTCAAAAGAACTATAAAAGAAAACTTAACACTTTTAAAAATCAGGGCAACACAGAGTGACCACGCACCGGAGAGATTTTCTGAATTTGTCATCTCTTCAGAGCGGCGAATGAGTTTTGTTGCCTGGTGTCGTGCCACAACACGAAATAACTCACACATTCACGCTAGATGCAAAAGAGGGAAAAGAGAGGAAGTTTATTCCTAACCTTGCAATATATAGAATTTCAAAAGTGACAGTGCACTGGAGGATGAAATTGCCACCTCTCCAACCACACTGGTCAAACCAACAGCCCATCAATTCCTTCCTCCCACAAAAAAGAGTGCAAAACAATCATTATTTACATGAACATGCATGAGAAACTCCAGTAGAAATATGTAAACATCAGAAGGCATAGAAAACTTTCAGAAGAACTTTAAAACTTTTAAAAGAACAGGGCGACAACCTGGAATTGCTCATTTTTTGTTCTGGGGAGTGCTTTGCCTGTTAAATAAACAGGTTTTTTCCACTTCTTGCTGAGGAAATTCTTCCTGAACCGGTTGGGGGAGGGGCCATGTGGGTTTGCCTTCTGGGGGGGCCCCTTTTGGAGGTTTTCTCCCAAATTTGCCCTAAACCAGGACACCTGTGGATATCACCTCAGGTACAACGGGGTGACAGAAAAGTGCTTTAATTTCCACCAAGAAATGAGGCACCAGATGTCCCTTTGCTGGAAACTTTCAGTGCCAGGCTGAATGGGGCTCTGAGCCAGCTGCTCTGGGGGAAATTGTCCCTGCCATGGCCATTAAAGGTCCCATCCAAACCCAGATGTTCTATGATTCTATGACACACACCGCAAGGAGACGAGGACAAAGCCACCCCATGTGCCTCAAGCGCTGTTCCCAGCCTCAGCAGTGCCTGCCCTTGCTGGCTCTGCCTTGGGATGCTCCATGCACTAATGAATTACCTGCCGCAGGGTTAATTGTCTGTAACCACAGTGGGAAGGCACTGCTGGGTATTACTGCAAACTCTTTGGAGCTGAGCTTGCTTTGTTTTTCAGAGGTGTGGGACTTAGGAGGACAAGGCCTATGCAGGCAATGCAATGTACACTTGAAATCATTAGCAGTGCCTAAAAGTCATCTCTGCCTGAGCAGTGTGGCCAGTGCTGGGATGCAGAATGAGGACCACAGGACAGGCAGAGCCATCTCCCACCATTTTAAGCCCAGGTGGGGTTCTGGGCAGGTGTTATCCAGCCCTCACTGCAATAACAACACAAAACCAGGCAAAGCCAGCAGCTGCTCTGCACTCGGGCTGTGGCACAGCGTGTCCTGTCACGTCCCACACAAGCACACACGTGTGCTCCCCACAGCACATCTGCCCACAGAAGCAAACACCTCTGAACCAGCCACAAACACTGTGCAGAGGGAAAAACACAAAGGGACAGCTGCTCTGAATGGTGAGCAAGGAGAAAATAAAGCTGCTACAGGAGTGCAAAGCTCCTCCACATCAAACCCTGACGGACCGAGACACTGCAGTCAGTGTCAGTTCCCATTGCCTTTTTTTGTAAGGTTTATTTATGAAATCTGGGAGTGAAAGCAGAGTCCAAGATGGGATGCGCAGCACAACTCACAGAGGTGAAAGCAGATGGTGGCAGTTAACAGGGGATGAGCAAACAGGAACGAGCGGCTCAGAAATATAAATAAACTCATGGCTCTCAGGAATTCATCAGAGATTCACGTAGGCACGAGAAGATGGATCTTCAAGGGGAGGCTAAAGCAAAAAGCAATGTAGATTTTACGGTCTCTTGCTGTTAACTGCTATGAAATTGCAGTGCTTTACACCACTCAGGTCTTTATGTTCTCTCTGGAGGTGCTGCCACATGGAAGCAAAGCTGATCAGCCAGCTCGCCTGAGCCTGGCAATCAAAACCTGCCCCTGATTAAAACCCTGCTGCACTCTGCTCTCCCTCTGTCTCGCTCTCTGGTCACATTGATGCTGCACCAAGACAAAACCTGAGCTTGTCTTCCATAAAGAATTGCCTCTCCCCTTGGGCCCAGCACTGTGTTACTGGTGAGCAGTTCCCACCTTCCATCATGTGAAGGAAAATGATTAAAAGAGAATTACCAGAATTCCCTATATCTCCATCAGATAACAGACTTGGTCATTTGGAAAATTAGTAGTGAACATCATTTGTAAATGTCAGTATTAAGTGATATTTTTTATGTTTAACATGCCAGGCCTATTTTCTGTTCATTTCCAGGTTTGTTTTTGAACTTGCTAATTTAATTAAATCTCTCCTGTTGAGCAGCCATTAAAGGTGACCAACCATGCAAGATACCTGCTGTGGTGCAGGTAAATTAAATACCAGATAATTAAAGTGAATGGGAGGCAGCTTGGGGGAGAGAAGGAGGTTCCTGTGTTGTACCAGGGGAACACCTGTGTTTATGGGATCATGCCCTGCAGAAGGAGTTAGAGGATATTTTATCACATTGCACAGGATATTCTAATTCCCTTCTGGTCCTAGGGCAATGCTCTAAAAATCCCCCCTGGAGGGTTTTGGCCTTAAATAGTCAGCATTTTGTTTAATATGTAAGATCACTTGTGTCTCTCTGTATGAAAAGGTACCACTCCAGCACACACCACAGCCTGGACACTTCAGTAAGGCTGCCAAGTGCCAGTGCCTTTTTTCATAAGGACAAGTGATGCCTTTTTTTCTGGTCCTAGAAATATGAGCCAGACACAGTTAGGGTGATTAAAGGGGTTAACTTTATATAAGGATCCTTAGGTGCAAAATGTGTCAGGTGGAAAACGGCAAACATGCACACCCTGAATAACATTTATGCAATTTTTATAGATTTTGCAAATTATCATATCTGACAATAATCCCCAATTAGAAACACACTCAGTGAAGTCATCCCCCAGTTCTACCTTCTAAATCTTCCTCCCTCAGATGAGGACTAGAAGTTGTTTATAAAAAACATGCCTCAAAGAGCTGGTGTCAGCCTTGGTTTCTAAGGAGAGCCAAGATAGGACAGGGATTTTGGAATGCGTTTTGCCTTTCTGCCTTGGGAAACACTGAAGCTAAGCTACAATAATAGACTACAAAGCTACAAATATATGTGCAAAGAATATATAAAAGAAAAGACAAAAATCAACTCGGTGTCACAAGCAAAGCAGGAGGTCCACGTGGAAAAAGACCCCAGGTCACCCCTGTGCCTGGCAGAGAGGAGTGTGGCTGTGCCCTGTCAGGGCAATGCACCCTCTGTGCACCAGGCCTGGAGCTGGCCAAATCTTCTCAGGAAGCGAAGAAGTATCCAAAACTGAAAATGTAAATAGATGCTTTAAAAAGCACTGGAATATACACAAGCTGCAGCAGGAATGCGGGGAGCAGCTGCCGTTGCTCTCCTTGGCTCTCTGCTGAGTGTACACAGGCACATTGTGTTGGTTGTAAATGTTTAGAGAAAACAGTTACTATTGGATTGTTTGAGGACCACTTTGAATCAGATGGGCACTTGTAGGAGGACCGTGATGGTGATGAGCTGCACATGTACAGCTCAGGCTACCAAAGATTTATCCAAGTCAGGCTCAGCCCAGCTCCTTTTCTGTCACACTGGTATTTCAGCATCAGTCACAACGAGCAGACACAAAGCAAGCTGTTAAAATGATTGCCCATACCCGAACAGGGTGTCCCTAAGCTCTGTCTGAATTCAGAGATCATCCCACAGAGCTTGTCCAGCATCAGGGGAGAAGTCTGCTGGCCCAGTGGGCAGCTCATTCTGCCTACCCTTTTCCTGATTATAGCCCTTATACTGCTCACCCAGAAAGCAAAGATGGGCTGAAAGCAAAATCTCTGGGTCCAAGCAGCCTTGGATGCTGCTGGGGAAAACTCTTCTCTTTCCATCCCACACATCCTCCTCACCCATCAAGAATTACCAGCCAGCTCAGGAGAGTGCAGCACCTTAAGGCAGTGATTTGTGGAGAAAGGAAGTCGATGGGTTGATGTCCTTAAGGGCAATGCAGAGAGGCAGGAACACCCTTAACCCTGTCTTAGACTCCTTTGTTTCCACATTGACTTTTGTGCCTTTCTTAGACACTTAACATGCCTGGAGATAGAGGAGGTCATCCCATCCAGTGAACTGAAAGTGACTGAAGATGGGAATTTGGGCCAAAGTAGTAGTGCTGCCATGCTAGTTTGGCAAAGGAGAGAAAGCAAGAGGAAAGAGAAAAATAAAAAAGCTGCAGGAGCTGTTGCAGAGCCCAGCTGAAAACCTGTGCAGCCTTCCCTGTGCCCCCTTCCTGTGCAGAGAAGCAGAAGGTATTTCATCCTTTTGGGCTCTCTGCAAAGCCTTCATGGCTCACCCTGGCCCAGGCTGGAGCTCTCTTCTAGCTGGGAAAAAAGCAAAGTAGAAAAAAAACCTCCTAATTGCAAGTGGCACCTCCTGCTGCGGGTGGTCTCCAGGCAGAGAAGTGTGACATTGTCTGGGAGCCACTGCACGGTGTGGAGGCCGGCGTGTCCCGGGCCCTGGGCTTCATCCTGCTGCTGGATAATAAGGGTTTAGTGCTGGAAAGGATGCACTGGACTGTGCAGCAATCAGCCAGGAGCTGGCTGCAATGGTCATCATTAGAGGTGCACAACTGTCTCCTGGAGAACAAAACCCTGTCTCTGCCTGTCCCAGCCCTCCCAGTACAGTTCTGGTGTTGGGCCAGGGCAGTGCAATTGTTGCTTTGATGGACACTGATTCAAAACAAGCCCTCAGGCAGTAATGAGGCTTCTTCAAATTGCCTGGAACTCCGTTTGTTCTCCTCTCAATTAACGCTTTCAGAGGAATAATGCAAATTCTTTCCTGATTTGGGGGACAAAGGGGGGTGAGATGGAGATAGTGTTGAGAGAAGGTGGCTGGTTCATCAGAGGGAAGCACAAACCTCTAACTCTTTGTGTCTTTGCCTCTTGGACAGTGAAACAGCTTATTGTCAACAAGTGAGTTCATAATTAATAACCTTTGAATATAATTAATGAGTAAAGTTATGGCAAATTCCAACCCCAGCATTCATCGGCCCCTAACCATGTGAGTGCTGCTCCCTGCTGCAGCTCTCAGCCCCTGCATGGGCAACAGGGCAGGCACAAAGCTCTGGGAGGACAATTGTGACATCTCGTGACACTGAGATGCCTTGGGTATGTCAGCAGAGAGGCCAGTGAGCTCTGACACTGAAGTGGGTCACGGCAGAAATTCTTTCATGCTTAGGCAAGGTCTGAAATAAGCCAAGGTTGGGTTTCCCCTGATAGAGTTCAGTCTAGAGTGAACTGGTAGAAATCTGGGTGTTCCCACCAAGGACTACTCAGATGGGTGCCCAAGGGTTGTTGTGGTTTAGACAGTCACTATCCAAAGCAACACTCCATTTCCAGAAGGCTTCAAACTGGTTTTATTACAGCACACATGCTTTTTATACACCCTTACAAAACTCGTAAGTTTACACTTTACTCATTGGTCAGGAAATACAAACAAAGTGCTCATTGGAACAGGCAGTTGTAGGTTTCTCTTATTTATCCTTCTTTCTTTCTTGGTTTCTGTGTCAATGACCTTGGTAGGAAATTCTCTCAGGGGTGAACATGGATCCTCTTCTCAAACTTCTCTCTGGCTCACAGAAGTCGCTGTAAAACCTCTTCCACAAAGGGCCACCTGCTCCCCCTCACTGGTGTCCCCTGTAGCCCACATCTGGGCCATCACTGCTTCCCTTTTCCTGGGGTGGAAATTCCCATCTGCTGTTTGCCCATCACTTATACTTGTGCCAAGGCAGACCACAATGTGCTCCAGCCAAACTGATTTGTCACATGAGAAGACCTAGAACTGGGGTTTTACTGCTGGAATCCGAAATGCAAGGAACCCTCAGAACTTTGGGCCTGCGAGCCAAAGCTTAGAATTAAACACAGGGTTTGATCTGAGACCTTGGGAAAGGCTCCCAAAGTCAGGTGCTGGAAGGGAGAATGTGGATTTGTAGTTTAAAGCAGAGACATGTTAAGATAAGTAATGGAAAGTTTAGAGTTTTAGAGTTTAAAATACAGAAAAAATAAAGTAGTTACAGAAGTAAACAAGGAGTTTAGAATGCAGCACTATGGGTTTGTGTGTCATAACATGACTGGCTAAGAAAGCTCACACTGTAGCATGGGTCCATAAGATGAAATATTTAAGGATTGGGTCAAAACCATAAATATCCTTGTTGGTAGTGTTTTATTGGTCAATAACTCCTTAAAAGGTCTTGTAACTGAGGGTCTTGTGAGATTCTGAACCATGATGTAATGGTGTGAGCCAAACTCACCCTTCTGCCTGTGTAGAAGACAAGAAAAATAAAACAATTCAGAGATTCCGTCTCAAATTCCTTCCAAAATTCCCCACAAGTGATTATCACATTTTACCTGTTTTATGGTGGCTTCACTCTGATAAAACTCATCTCCTTTCTCTTGGCCCATCTCCCGCTCCCTTGTGCCTGAGCCAAGAGACCTGGAGCTCCCCAGAGGACTTGGTGCTCTGGCACGGACAGAGCTTTCTGAGCTTTCACATGACACAAAAACAGTATTTTGGGGGCTGCAAGGCCTGAATAGACAGTCCTGGGATTCCAGCCTAAATTTGGGCCCTCAAATTCCTACTTGCCCGGGGCTGAACATGCACAGGGCAGAGAAAAGCTGTGGAGCATGGTGGGATGGAGGCACATGGAGAGCCAGGAGGGGCTGGCTCCAGCAAATAGGGCTCAGAGAAGGAAGAGGTATTGAAAGAATAAAAAGCACTGCTTTGCTTTTGGGGAAAATATAAAGGACTCTAAATTAACTGCAGTGTGCTCAATTCTTAAAACTGATCCTCTTTGAAGGAAAAACAAACAGTTCTGATCTTTTAAAGTCTGTGCTTGGTTCCTTCTCTGCTCAGTTCTCTCCATCCAAAATGCTCTTTGCACTCTATGCTTGATGGTCATTTTCTAATTAGGCAAATGCCTTTTGGGATTTTTATTTTCCCCCAAAATGAAAACTCAGTTCTCCTGGATAATTTTAACTTCTTATAAAATATTGAGAATTAGGACCTAATGGAAAAAAAAAATAAAATCTAAAATAAATACTTCATGGCTCTGAAAAGCTCCCAGACTCCAGCAGGGAAAGCTCTTAGATACTGCTGTTTCTTTTTGGGGGGCTTTTTTTTTCTTTCTTTTTTTTTTTTTTTAACAAAGAAGAAGGTTTATTGCTTGGAAAAAATCATAATTAAGTTATTTATGCCCCTGGTGGTCAGTGGCAGCAGACTGTGATGAGGGAAGCAATGGGCATTGGGTGGATTTTACGACAAAAACAAGAAATTTTCGATATTTTAAAATATCAAATGTTGATCTGTCTTGATTGACACTTTTGTCACACAAACCACTTTAAAAAATCCTGATCCTTGTCTTAGAGATGTTTGAAGGGGCTCAGTCTCCTTGTAGGAGTGCTGGTCATGGGCCAGGAGAGCTGCTGCTTGCACTGATGCCTCAGGTTTAGTTTTTATATTTTTCAGATTCTGTGCTGACTCAGTGATTGGGTCTGAGCTTCATATGAGGGATGGTGAGCTCTCTGCACAGAGCAGGGAGACAAAACAATTCCTTCTCCAGCTGGGCACCAAGGACAAATGATCCAAATCTCAGGCCCAAGAGCACAAACAGCATGCACTGAAGAGAGAAAAACAAGCAGGATGGGACTGCATGGGCTAAAGCTGGAATGGGACAATGAACTCCAATGTGCCAATGGAGCAGAGCTGATCACAGGGAGAGCCCCCGGGAGCGCTCGTGCATTTTGGGACCATTTGGGTTCATCTTGGGTGCAGCCCTGGCTGGGCTCTGGTGCTGCCCAAGGTGGATCCATGGAGGAGATCCTTTTAATAAATCCCTGCTTTGTTCTTTAGCTCTGTCCAGCCTCTGCTCTAGGTCAGCCTCCACAAGGCAGCAGCACAAGGCTGGGAATCACTGGAAAACCACTGAGTTTCCTGCTGGGGACAGGGAGTGAAGGTCACACTCATGGCCTTGGGTTGTCCTAGGTGGTGTGAATCCATCCAGCTGCATTGGAATGCAAAGATTTAGGAATGTTTTCCTGCATGAGCTGCTCAGTGTTTATAATGCTTTTGCACTAGATTTTGAAAAATGCAAGAAGTGCAGATTTTGTGGAAAATCCCCTTTTCTGCACAACTTCTTGGCTAAACCAGCCCTGCCTTTCCCTGATCCTTGTCACAGGCAGGGCGAGGAAGTGAATCCAAGAGGTGACAGCATCAGGGAGAGGTCAAGGAAAGTTTAAGAAGTGCTTTAATTAAGATTAGCCCATTTTTCTTTCTACCTAATCAATGAGGTTCTCTGTATGGATGGACACAAACCTGTTTTCGAGGCAGGGGGCTGTGTCTGTGTGAGGGATGTGGGTCTGGAGAGATCATCCTGAATGAGGATGGCCCCTCACAGCATCCCGAGGAATGGCAGCTGATGGAAGGGCAGCCAGGAAACCCCTGGAGAGGGAAAGTGAAGGATATTCCCATTCCCTGCAGGCATGTTCTGTAGACAGGATTCCCTTTTATTTTTAATGATTGTTTTGAATCTCTATCCAGAGAGAGTTGAGTATTAAGGGGAAAACTGTTCGGTTCATTATCCCTTAATTATTGAAGTGAATGATTTGGGTAAAATGGAGGAAATTGAAAACATGGAGATGATATTCCAGTCCATTAGGCAACCTTGGCTTCCTAAATCAGTATCTTTAGACTGGCAGAAATATTTTTAATTTATTCTGTCATCTGCAAACAGAGAGAACTGTGTCATTACAGAAAGGACTTTTCAAAAGCTGCACATTTTGTCCTCCTGTTCTTCTCTTCTTAACAATAATCTTCCTGTGGCTTCCACCCCTGAGCTGCTGGTTTCTGTTTTAATTGGGGGTTTAATTTAAAGAAAAAAGATCACTCTGGCATTCTAAAGGATTGCCTGACTGCCTGCTCTGCTAGTCATTGTACCTCACCTCCCCAGAAATGGGAAACACTAAAAGCCCAGCAGTATAAAAATAAAGAAAAACTTACATTGTGGTTAGAAAATACTCAGTAAGAAACAACATTATGAAAAAGATACAAACATTTGCACTAAGAAATAAATTGGTATCATGAAAATGCTCCAGATGAAGAATCCTAGAATCACAAAACCATTAAGTGGTGGCACTGCCCAGTCCTTGCTGGGACTTCGCTGCTGCCAGGGCCAGAGCCAGGACCAGCATCCCCACCCCTCCTCCCTGCTGTCCATCTGGGAACTGGCACTGGTGCTAAACTTCACCGGGAGCTTTTCCAAGGAGTTTTCCAGAGAAAGGGAAGAGATTCGGCCACTCAGCTGCTCCACCAGGCTGCAGAACCGCCAGCAGGGGCTGGTTAGTGCCTGCTGTGTGAAGGCACCAGCCAGTCACTGGCCTCCCACAGCATCTCTTTATTGTCACAGTCACCTCCTGCCCCTCTCCTCTGAATCAAACACCCTGACCTTCCTCAGCTGCCTCCTCCTGCACTTCACAGCACTCTCCTGACCTTCACCCTGTAACTCCTCTCTCCCTCAGCTGTGCTGGGGTCAAAGTGCGATGTGGTGTTTTGGACAAGACCTCAAACACACTAAGAAGCAAAGAAGTTATCTTCATACATCCCTGAATGAGATCTGACTGAGGATTTGCATTGTATTGCGATTTTGGCCCATGCTTAACTTGCGATCCATTTTTATGCCAGACCATTTTTCAGTCAATTAGCTTTGATGTGGTACTTGTGCATTTGTGTTCTTCTAAAATGTTCCCTTTTACAGTTCTCACTGAATGTTACATTTCTGGGTTCCTAATCAGCTACATGGCTTGTTAAGATCATTTTTGTTCTCATGAGGTGTTTTCAACCAAGTGTATATTGAAATTACATCTCTCACTTGGTGTTTTCCTCCAGACAGCACTGCCCTAAGTCAGGAGAGCATCAATCCAAACACTGCCAAAAGCCTCCTTATTCAAAAGCCATCACTTGGCTCTCATTCCCAAGGAGGAAATGAAATTATTTGACATGTCAGCATACATTTAGGTAAAACTGAGAGCTATTTTTAGCGTGGGAGAGTTGTTGAGTTGTTTAGGAGGTTTTTAGCACAGAGCACAACTCCTTAAGTAGATTTACTTGACAAGACTCCAACAGAATGTGATAACAGACTGTTGATACACCAATGATTTTGTCTGATGAAGATAAAATCTCAGTATGACTTAAATAAAGATAATGAGTTCTTGGTAAAACTCATCTGGCTTCAGAGTCCATTAGCCTCAAACACCAGAAAATTTTTAAACCTCTTCAACTGCTCTCCCTCTGTAGTTTACCTTGGTCCTTTCTATTCTTTAAAAACGCAAACAGCTTGATAATTGTCTCATGCAAAAGCCAAGACAGAGCCTACATTTTTCCTGAGAGAGACTAAAGTTCACCAATTGTGTTGCTCTTTTTCAGACATTCGCTTTCTGAAGTGGCTTCAGTAACAGAGATGAGCTGTGGACATAATGTCACTGTGTTTGTGGTTGCCTCACAGTGTGTATTGCTGATGTTTGACCTTATTTTCCTTTCTTTTTTCTTCATGTCCTCCTAATTTCTGTTCATTGCATCTTACATGATTACCCTCAACTCGCACATGCATTTGTGAAGGTGTTTGTTTTCCACGTCTAGTCTGAGTCAAATCCAGTCTGGAGCAAGTTTTGTTACGTCTTTGGAAGCCCATGAAAGACTTCTGAAAGCCAGACTTGTGCCTTATTAGCTGTATAACTGATGGATCAAACATATTGACACCAAAAATAGAAATGTGGTTTTAAATGAGTGGTTGAAGATTGAAAGCATGAAAGTGCTGCCTTTCAACATCTACTTTTTATGGATGCCTTTGCCTTTTGCTGCAAATGGCTCCTGGAGCTGCCTCTACCATCATGCCTTAGAAATTTCATTAAAAAAAAAAAAAAAAAAGACTATTTGCCCTGAAAAGACACAATGCAGTGTCCCCAGGATTTTGTTTCTATCAACAGTAAATCATGTGTTTTAACCTTAAGAAGTATTTTTACAAAGTAAATATAAAAAAAAAAAAAGATGGACCAGCTCCAAAAGTTGTGAAAGAACCCTTAGTTTGCCTTGTGCTTGTAAACCACCTTAAAAATATATACAGAATTGAGACAAAGTTGACAGTTTTTCCTAACAAGTAAAGAAAACATGCTGCACTCAAACCCAGCAATAAGAAACGCATAAAGGTTTTGGGTCTGATCCACAGCTGGTAAATTAAAATAAAATATTTTAATCCCACTCCTTCCCTTAAGAAGGTGCAAATTTTTAAGATCTATTTTTACACAGCTAAATTAGGATGATAATAGTTTGAAGCTCCAAATTTAGGTGCAAATGACCATCTTCTCAAAAAAAAAAAAAAAAAAAGTGGGGGAGTTTCCTTGTACATCTTTCAAACAATGTCAGCCTGCCAGTTTTCAGGCTCTAATTTTTTCCAGCTGTAAATCAATCATTTTATGAACTCTTCTCTAAAGTCTCCCACCAAGTTATCTGGGACTGGCAGCTCGAGGAGCTGTTCTGCTGGAGCTGTGAGAATAAAGTTTCTCTTGTGCACTGCCGTGATGTCATGAGCACTCACTCCTGGCTCTCACTGATCCTCCCTCACAAAAGCCTCTTTCTTTGCTCACAGCAATTATTCAGCCATTAAAGCACATTACATTAAGTTTCTTATTTTAAGAGTGATATCACTCCTTGCTTTAATGTCCAGCCGATGGAGCAATTTGTACTGACTTCCCCTGACACTGTGTTGGTGCTCCAGTCCCCAGGTTCTGTTCCTGCCTGCATAAAGCTGCTATTGATGGGCTCTACACGTGGGGAAGGCACAGAGCTTGTGACTGATTTAAACATGTAAATAAGGTGCTCATGAGGTGCTCACTCCACTGAAACAGCATTGCCAGAGCCACTGTTGAGCTCTGCCTGACAAAGCTTTAAGCCTTTCCTCCATGTCTCTCCATCCTGGATTCTCTGGAGGATGAGGCTCATGAGCTTTCCTGTGTCTGTGGATGTCTCCTCTCCACTTCTGGGCCATCCCCTGTTCCAGAATGGACCAGGCCATTGCTGCTACAGGTGTGCAGCTCCCACCAGCTCTGCAAAACCCGGTGGCTGAGTTGGAGAGGGAAACATGAAAAGAGCAGCTCAGCCCTCCTAGCAGGGAGCTGCCATGAAAGAGAGGATCCAGAGGGAGTTTCACCTGAGCCTGCACCTCCTTATGAACCAAAACCTCTGTACACCATGCTGTCACTTATCTCTCTCCAGCCCACCGCCTTCCAAACTGCATCCAATGATTTTCTTTCCAGATGGAAGCAGAAGCAAGTGAACCCTGGGCTGGTGGGGCCAGCAGAGCTCCACTCTCCTGTGGTGGAGTCCATGCACCTCCATGGAGCCACAGCAGAGCACATGGCCTGAGCCACAGTGCTCTGAGGACCAGCTGCTGATATCCTCACACCTTTGCTACACTCCCTCTTCCTCCTTCCCTGCAAAATCAACTTCCTCCTTCCATCTGGCACATTACTCTCTGGTTTTCAACCTTCCATCAAAGCTCTTCTTCCCTTCTCCCCTTTGCTACAGTGTGATGGGAACTGACCACAGCCACTGGAGCTCAAAAGCAGGTTCACATCAGCAACCCCAACAGCTCCTGTTCTCCCAGTTCAAACCAGAATGATTGCATCCTCTGCCTCCAACCCAGGAAATGCTGATTCCAGCCAACCCTTGGCTCCTGGCCTCAGTTTGGGAGCAGCACAGGGAAAGGGCTGATGCAGGAGAGCTCCCTACCTACCCCAGCAGTAGGGTCACTTCTGCTTCACCCCGAGGCTCTGGCAGCAAGATGACAAATCAGGGCAGCCCAGAACTGCTCCAGAGCATCCCAGTGGGACCAACGGCACAGGGGCTGTCCCTGAGCCCCTTTAAATCCTCTGCACATCCCCGTGTGCACCCTCCTGGCTGGGAGCAGCTGCTGCAGCTGCATCCCAACAGGCAGCACCCAGCTCCTGCCTGCCCACGGAGGGCACACTCAGCTCTTTCTCCTGCCAGTGAGGGAGGGAGGTCTGGCTGCTCTGCCCTGCTCACTGTCACAGGGGCTGGAGGTGTTCAGCTCCAGCTCTGCTTTCCTTGCAGGTGGTCCAGTGCTCAGCAGGCTCAGGTGTACATATAAGACCTGCTATTTATAGGTCTCCTTAATTTCCCTGTTCCACTGTGTGTTAACCACAAACCAAGCAAAACATGCAGCAATCTGTTATTTCTGCTACGTCTCACTCACAAGGTGTGGAGCTCAGAGGCCACTGAAGGACTTTGCACTGAAAAATGCCCATCAAGAGCAGCAGGGTTTAAAGAGCCAGCAAGGGTTTAAAAACTGTTTGCATGGCCAGCTGCAAATGCCAAATGAAGATAGATATGCTGATGGTTTGCATGGCATGGCATAACTAGGGAAGAAATGCCTACCAGGCAATACAACTTTCCAGTCCCTCTCAAAAGCCTGAGCTTGTGATCTGATCAGTCTAAATTTAAATGATCAGCTGATGAGATCAGCTTGTGATCAGCCTAAATGCAGCATTGCTATGTTGTCTAGTCTTAATTAAGAGTTAGCAAGATGCTATCACTATTAACTTCACTGTTCAAAGTGCAACTCATGATGTCCAGGAATACGTCAAATAGAGGTGTCAATGTTTGAACATTACACTGAATTTTTAAGTCCCAGCAGGCTGGAAATAGCAGAAGCTGAAGAGAAATAAGCACTTTTCAGAAAGTGTTTCATCCAGACCTAAACTATTTGGACTGAATTGCTCTCTGGACAGCCCTTTTCACATCTGAATGAAGGAAAATAAATGATCAGTTGAGTCCACTAGCCCCTGCTAAGCTGCACAGGCCAGTTTAGTGCAAAGAGAATGTCATACAAGCATTTTTTTTAGACTATCTTGGCATGCAACAGGACAGTGAAGAGAGAAAAATTAAAAAAAAATAAATAAAGGGTTTCCTTCAAGTATGCAGCTGAGAAGAAGTAGATGCTATTAAATCCTTGGACAATATACTTAGTGAGAAAACCAGCTCAAAGTTCCCAGGAAATGGAGCAGAAGTAGCAGAATGGATGAGGAAGCCTCAGGAAGGATTTGGTTGTGGTTTCATGTAAAAGCAGCTCAGAAAGCTCAGAAATCCCAAAAAGAGGAAAGGTGTTGTAGGGGAAAGTGGCAAAGAAAACTTGGCAAGCTGCAAAAACATGAGTTGGAAAGAGGCTTGTGGGACAAGATGTTATGAAGCAGCTCTGGGATAACAGAATTATAAAGCATAACCTGGAGACTGGAGCAATCACACAGCAACAGAAATCCAAGCAGAAGGCTCTGGTCTGTGTTAGCTCCCAACAAAACACTTCAGACAAGGTTCTGAAGCCTGAAGATCCGTGTCACTCGTTCCCCCCGGGCTATGGCACGAGGCAGCCCCTCAGCAGCACAGGACAGTGGTGCAGAAAGGATATGAACAGGCTGGGAAGTCCAGAACGTGCTCAGCTGTAACTGCATGGAAAACCTGGAGCACGTTACTGCTGCCCTGGGAAGGCTGCTCTGATGGGACCACACAACGTCAGGGACTGGCAGTCAGTTCCCAGAAATGAAATTAAATGACTGAAGGGGTTCATCGACATTATTGACTTAATCTTTGGCAAAACAAACAAACAAACAAACAAAACAAACAAACAAACAAAAAACCAAAAAAAAAAAAACCAAAAAAAAAAAAACCAAAAAACCAACCCATGAAGGACTTTGGGTTGCAGAGTCTTCTCTGAGGTTTCCACCTGCATGATCTCCTGTAGGATCATTTCTGTGTGGCAGAGACTCTGGCTTCTGTCATCTCTGGGATAAATTAACCCTCTGCAGTACACACCTTTCCACCCCTAAACATGTGACTCACCTAATGAAGGCCCTGCAAATTCACATAAATTTTCATGTGAGAAGAGTCTATCAAGGATGAGAAGCCTCCTGCCAGACTGGTTCTGATGGTTCCTGGCTCTGGGCAACAGTCAGACCTACCAGCTGAAAGAAAAAGAAAAAGAAAAATAAGAAAGGGAAAAGGAAAAGGAAAAGGAGAAAAACTTGCAACTAAAGAGGCTTTAATGGCAAAAATGTGCTCCAAATGAAATATTATTGGGTCCCCTGGCTAAAATTTTATAATCACTCCCTGAGAGAGGGGGAAAGGCACCTGGGGTGGATGGATGGATGGATGGATGGATGGATGGATGGATGAATGGATGACAGATGGATGGGTGGATGGATGATGGATGGATGATGGATGGATGGATGGATGGATGGATGAATGGATGACGGATGGATGGGTGGATGGATGATGGATGGATGATGGATGGATGGATGGATGGATGGATGATGGATGGATGATGGATGGATGGATGGATGGATGAAGGATGGATGGATGTATGGATGAAGGGCTGGATGATGGATGGATGGATGACGGATGGATGGATGGATGGATGGATGGATGGATGGATGGAATGATGGATGGATGTATGGATGAAGGGCTGGATGATGGATGGATGGATGACGGATGGATGGATGGATGGATGGATGGATGGATGGATGATGGATGACGGGCTGGATGATGGATGGATGGATGATGGATGGATGGATGGATGGATGGATGGACGGATGGACGGATGGATGGATGGATGATGGATGGATGATGGATGGATGGATGAATGGATGGATGATGGATGAAGGGCTGGATGATGGATGGATGGATGGATGACGGATGGATGGATGGATGACGGATGGATGGATGGATGGATGGATGGATGGATGATGGATGGATGGATGGATGGATGGATGGATGGAGCAGAGTTATAAAGAACTCCTTATGCAATGGCAAAACAACATGACATCCATACCTAAATATTCAAAGCAGCTTGGGTTTGATGTGGTTTGCTGGGTTCCCACCTGAGTGATCTTTCACTCTGGGTACTGCTGTTGTCCCAGGGTTAGTTCTGGATTTGAGAACTGGCAGCCATTTGTAGCTGTTCCATGGAATTTTCTTTTAATAGCAGACATCTTCTTCATCGTGCATGGTGACCACCTCCAGCACATGAGAAATGTGAACACTCATGGTTTCATCCTGATTTGGACTGAAAGCAAAATTAAGAGTGCCATTCAAAGGAAATCCTGCTTCTTGACCTGCTGCAACAGCAGCAGAGCTGAGCCCTCAGTGGGGCACAGGCAGCCACTCCCATTTACAATTTTATATTTTCAAAGTGGCTGCATTTGGATGGATTGTTGCCCTATTCTTTTAAAAGTTTCAAAGTTCTTCTAAAAGTTTTTTATGCCTTCTGATGCTTACTTATTTCTACTGGAGTTCTCACACATGTTCATGTAAACAATGATTGTTTTGCATTCTTCTTTGTGGGAGGAGAGAACTGATGGGCTGTTGGTTGGGCCAGTGTGGTTGGAGAGGTGGCAATTCCATCCTCCAATCCACTGTCACTTTTGGAATTCTACATATTGCAGAGTCAGAAAATAAAATCTCTCTTTTGGTTCTTTTCTTCCCTCTGTTGCATCTGGCTCCGTGTGTGAGTTATTTCGTGTCGTAGCATGGCAGATGGACAATGGAAGCCAGACTCCATTTAAATCTCTTGCACAGGGAATCCCTAAGCCAGACACAGTGGTGGGCCCTTCTGCTACAGTAATCTGTGAACAAGAGTCCAATACTCCTCAAGCATCACTATCCATGCCCACATCAGTTTCATAATTATTCATAATTATTTGTCTGACAATGTGTTTGCAATCCACACCTACAGCATGTACAGTGCAAAGAGCAGAGTTTCTCTGTGTAGGTGTAAGGGGAATTTCCCCCCATCATTTCTGAGGTCCTGGACTTCTGGATATCCACAAGTCAGACACAGAACAGCTCAAACTAGCACAGTAGTAAATCATCACGAGAATTGGGAGTTCACTGACCAAGCTGTTAAAGTCAGCAAGTCTGGGTGTCAAGCATGTTGATGACCAGAGGACACCACATTTTTCATTGAGACCTCAACACCTTTTGCCTGCTGTGATGTCCAGCTGATCTGAAAATCTGGACCTCAATCCCAAAGGTTTTTTAACTTGTTCTGACATACAGGCACACATCAAGCAGAGTGGAACACGATAAGGAAAGTGATTGTCACTGGATGCTGAGTGTTGTAAGATTTTCCATCAGGTAAAAATAAATTAAAACATGCATTTAAATTAAATAATATAGTTACTGTTGAAGTTCTGAGAAATCCAATTAGCAATTTTCAGGGTGAATGCACCCCGAAACCAGCATTTTCAGAGTACTGTTTGTCTTGGAGAAGAATTGCTCATAAATCTATGGCCTATGTCATTACAAAAAAAATTATCTCAGCTAATTTCAGGCCCAAACTAATTAATCAGCACTTTTTGCCTTACTAATTAGCCAAAAGTGACCTCAGACATATTTGGCCTTTTCCAGCCACTTAAACCTAATGGGAGAGTATGCACCTGAGGCAAAACCTAGGCAGAAATAGATGTGAAGCCTGCTTCCAGCTGGGTAAATACAGCACAGACTTCCCAGTTCTGTGAAATAAACTGTGCCCCAGCCTTGCCTCTCTTTGCTTTCTGGCCTTGAGGAACATCCATGACTCTCTGGAATTTAAATCGAGCTTTTGCAACGTGTTATTTATGCACTAGTGGCCTTGGAAAACTATACAGCTGGGTTTTGGCCACTCATAAGGTTTTTTTTGCAGTGTTTCCTTCAGGGAAGGTTTGTTCCATTGGCAATAAACCCTGTGCCAGACGTGCACAGCCACCTCCACACGGGGAATGCTGAGGGCTGTGCAGCTCCTTCAGCAGCAAGGTCCCTCCTCCACACAACCCTCTTGCTCCTGATGCCTTTTTTCTGCTCCTAGAAATATGAGCCAGACACAGTTAGGCTGTTAGAGACAAGATAACTAAGATTTAAAAGATTTTATTCTATTATTTAAAAGATTTTATTCTATTATTAGTCTCAATAAAAAGTAAAACATGAGATATGAAACTCAACACTATTCTATTAAAAGTCAACTTAATTATAATACTTTAAAGTTAATACTAGTAAGTTTTTTAACTTTATAAGTTAATACCAGTAAGTTTTTTAACTTATTAACTTTTACTACACAATACTATTATTACTTCTAACACCAATTACTTATATTTTTACCTCACACAGTCTTGTTATAATACCTCTTTTACAGACCTAATTCTCTAATATATCTAGTCTTTACAAAGCTATATTTTAAAACTTGTTAAACTTATTTCTACTTCAATCTCTCTCTCAATGTCATCTCTATTCTATAACTTTTTGAAGTCAACACGCCTTATCTCAGTGTTTATATTGAGCTATCAAGTTTTAAGAATTCTTTACAAATACATTTCTCACAACAATCTTTATATGAGGATCCTGAGGTGCACAGTTTGTCAGGTGGGAAATGCTGAAGAAGCACACCCTGAATAACATGTACACAATTGTTAAAGTTTTTGTAAATTAGGATATCTGACATTAATCCCCAATTAGAAGCATGGTCCATCTCTAGCACCTTTTAAATCCTCCCCCCTTAGATGAGAGGACTAAGCTCTGTTTTTAAAAAACATGTCTCGAAAAGCTGGACTTAACCTTGGCTTCTAAGGAGAACCAAGATAGGATAGGGTCCCTGGAATTTGTTTTGTCTTTTTGTCTAGGAAAATACCGAAGCTAAGCTACAATATCAGACTACAAAGCTACAAATATATGTGTAAAAAATACAGAGAATATATCAAAGAAAAAAAGGCAGAAATCCATGCGGCATCACTCTGACACACCACAGCTTGTTTTTAGGACTAGAGCTGCAAGTCCAACCTCAGTAAGCTGTAAATTTATCACAAGAAAGATGGTTAAAGTTTCTTTTCTTTCCAGCTACATTTTAGTGGTAGCGAAGAAGGGAAAGCCAATGCCACACCACCATTGGAGAGGTCATTTAGACCATAGAGCCAGTTCCTGTTGGTTTTCCTGAATCAGACTATCCTTTCGGGCTGAAATGAAGGAATCTGGAGTTCCCATTCAGAACACTTTCTCTGGACTGGGACTTGGAGATGTGTTTTGTGAGCTATCTTGAGTTAAGCTGCTGGTTAAGGCAAAGCACTTGGGAATACACGAAGCTAACCAGGGTCAGGAATGTTATTCCTATAGATCTTTTATTCCATATAGGTCACTATTCTATATTGGTCTGGTTTTATAGATCCCTCTGCTCAGTTTTATAGTCTCAGTGTGCCTAAGTGTGCAATTCTCTGAGAAGAAACATGATTATCCTCATTGCACAGATGAAGTGCCTTGCCCAAGGTCTTGAGTGAGAATCCAAGTCCTCGCCAGCAGCAGGAATTCAGCATTTCCAGAGGGTGCCTGTGCAGGAATCTGGACTCCACTGCAACCCAGGATCAGCACAAGCAGCAGGGTCAAGCAGGGTAACAAAATACAAATACAAACCTTCTTTTCTACCAGAGCCCATGATGGGACTCCTGAAGGCAGCAGCACCATGGAATCCTTCCCTCTATAGAAGGGATAAAGCTCCAGCCCCTGCTCCCATCCTGCTCATGGACCAGCACATAACTTTGGAAAGCTTCTGGCCTCAAGAAAGTCTCTTGATTTTGAAAGTGGTTTTTAATGTACTGTAATCTTTTTCCTTCTAAAGAAGCTATAATTCCCACTCTGAACTGTTTAAGCAAAATATACCAGTTTTCCTGTTTTCTCTGGTTCTCTCTGACTCCTTCAAACTTGCTTCAAGAACCTCCCCAGCTGAATCATCCCCAGCTGAAATTGCTCACTGCTGCTCTTAAACAGCCATTAACATTTCAAAAAAGCTGTTTGAAAACACCAAATCTCTCTTGAGCCACTTCCAAGAAACTTTTATGAATCATGGTTTGTATCATATCACACCATTCAGCAAGACATGGGCTGGAACAAAGGTATTAATAGGCATGACCAATCTTTAAAATATCCACGTGAGGAGTAACAGTTGAACATTGTGAAGGTTACAAGTGGGGATGCAGGCAGCCAGAGGTGAGCTTGTGGCTGCTGCTTAAAGACTCTTTCTTTTTCTCCATGTCTTTTGAGCCTGCAAAGACTGAAATATTCAGTGTAGGAAAAGGGAATTCTTTTCTGAAGTCGCACTCGTGCCTCTTAGAGTGGTCTTACTTCTGGAACATGACCCTGTAACTCAAAATAAGAAAACTCAAACCCAAAATAAGAAAACTCAAAACTCATAGTAACTCAAAATAAGAACAAATTATGTCGGTCCCTCTTGGGACCGTGTCAGAGCAGGTTATGTTTTGAACTGCAGATAGCTTGAAATCAGTCACTAGGGCATCTGTAGGAAATTTTTAAGGATTTCTTCAAATATGGTCAATTTAAAGGCAAGATTACTATTAACCACTTAACTCTCCTAACCCATTTCACCTCATTATTTTGGCAGTACAAGTGCAAAGGGAAGGCTCCTTGCATTTCACACCTTCTTTCTAAATAAATGGAGATGCCCTGTTGCTTTTGGAAAGGCTGATTATTTTGTTTATAAATTTTAAAAATGCTCATTTAACTGCCTCTGTTACCCCATTTCTCTAACATTAATGGCAGAAATGGGGAGTGAGGCATTTTCCCCAAATCCTCTCCTTGGGCTTCCCTGTAACCCTGCAGGCTCTGATACCTTTCCATCATCTCCACTGCAGATTTCTTTTTAAATTGAGAAATGTAACTGAATCTTTCCAAGCAATGGGTTAAGGCTGAAATTTAAATTCTAGATCAACAGGGACCTGTTTGTTTAATGGCAAGTTGTTGATTCAATATTGATATACACAGAGAAAGCAGGAAAAATAACCTGACAATGATGCTCAAACAAGGTCAGTGGGAGCAAATCTGGTCAGGCTCTGCTGCAAACTAGAGATGAGCAATCATTTCAGTCTGGAATAGTGCTAAAAGACACCTCAAGGTTATTCCTTTGAAAATTGGTGAGTTGAAGGCAGCACCAGTGTAAAAGGGAGGTATGACTATCCCCTTTGGAGGCAAGGATTTTGGGGAGGAGATGGTTCTTTTGCCCTGGAGTTTGAAGTGCCTTCATCAAAGGTTGTTTCCTCTGCTGAGGGGTACAAAGGTGCTGATAAAATAAAATGAGGAGGAAAAATTCCCTCCAAGGGGGTTCCTGTGAAGGGAGGGGAAGGGTTTATGCACACAGCTTTTCCCAGCCCTGGTCACGATCCTGAGTTTGAAAACATGTCCCTCAAAAGCTACAAACCAAAAGGGAAATAAAAACTAGCCAAAGATTCAGCTGCATTTTCCACTATCTCAACATTTAGAAGATTGACACGTGATTTCCAAACGCTTTGAGCAGGCAGTATTAATAAAGCAGCTTCCATTGTCAGCATTTCAATGTCAGGTTCATTGGAGCAAGGGCTGGAACTGAGCAATTCTGGTTCCCAAAAGCACACCCTGACCACCAGGCTGGAGAATCTGCCTTATGCTCACTTTCTAGCCGAGTGGATTCTGAAACAGCCCATGCAAGAGACTTCACAGAGGAAGGACCAAAAGGTCTCTCTCATATTTTGATGGAGAAACACTCCTACAGAGCAGAGCTCAAACCTGCTAACATTCCAGCAACAGAGCATCAATTACTGATTTAATGTTGGAAAAAAGGCTGTAGCAGCAATAACATAAACCTTCAATTACCAAGGCATGGAAACAAAAGGTTGCACTTCAGGCTGCAGAAAAAAACCAAAATTTTCTGCGTTTTCATTTTGGGGAGGGGAAAAAGCAAGCGAAGAGGCAAACAAACAAATTACTGCAGACTAATCACAGGCATTAAAAAATATCACTTCCTCTCTCCAGATGGAAAAGAGTGTATTTGTACAGCCCATATTCACCGTGTTTCTTCCCTTTGAAAAGCCATCAGAGAGCTGATGAAAAACACAAAGGCAAAAGCAGTGTCTGGTACTACCTTGAAGATCTACTGCAATCCTCTGAGAGTCTGGGGCAGCAAAAATATTGTTGCTGCAGAATGCCAGACTTTTCCACCTCCATCTCCTCCATTATTTCTGCAATATAGGAAGAATGGGCCCAGAGGAAGCAAAAAAGCTCCTTTCCAGGTCTGGGTGTTCTTAAATATCTGGATGTGATTTTCAAAGGCTCAAATCAGTGAATTTGGAATGTTACCCACCAATACTAGTGAAAATATCCTGCATGTTATATGAAGTCCATATTTCCTCCTGTCCTGAGAATTGGTTTGAAGTGAAATCAAAATCAGCTGTGAAGTCCATTCATCACAATAGGAATCTTAACTTGAGTTTCTGGACTTGGTCTTTGGAACAATAGGAGCTGAGCCAAAACCAAACCCCAACTATCTCCTTATCCCATGCCTTTCACAGAATTCAGAGAATTCACAGAATCTCTGGGTTGGAAGAGACCTTCAGGATCATCGAGTCCAGCCCAGCCCCAACACCTCAACTGAACCCTGGCACCCAGTGCCACATCCAGGCTGTTTTAAACACACCCAGGGATGGGGACTCCACCACCTCCCCAGGCAGACCATTCCAGAACTTTATCACCTTTCTGTGAAAAACTTTTTCCTAATACCCAACCTGTATTTCCCTTGGTGCAGCTTGAGGCTGTGTCCTCTGGTTCTGTCAGTGCTGCTGTTTCCCTGCAGGACTCCTGTCCCCTCAGCTCCTGTGGAGGGAATCCCACTGGAAGGGGTAGGAAGCCACTTGCTCATCACTCATCACTGTGCTTGTGTTCAAGTTTTTAGGGTTTAACACGAGTATGACTCAAAGGAGGCCCCAAGCAAGGGGTTTGACCCTTTCTCTGCCAGATTCTGCCTGCAATTCTGACAAGTCCTGACCATGCCATGGTGAACAACACAGATGACACATGCTAACACCCACTTCAGTGAATCTCCCCACTTCTTTCAGGGTCTGGAGAACCAACACCCCAGACCCCGAGCTCTGAAATGGTTTCACCCCCATGCAGACACATCAAGCTTCAGTCTCCTGCTGCCTTCTCTGACATACATAAACCATATGTTCACCCTCAGCACAAAGGTGACCTCAATCCACGCACAGGCACACAAAGCAGCTCACTGTGCTTGTGCCCTATCTGCAGGGAGGTGTGCATGTGCCAAACACATCAATCCTCCTAGAAGCCAGGGCCAGCAAAACCTCGGTGACACAGGCAGTTTAACCCCTTAGTGCACAGCTCTGCAAATGGCCCTGGGGCTGAAGGGCTCAAAGCCCTTTCTTTGATGCTCTTCCACATCCTTCTGGCTCCCCTTGATGCAGGTGCACTGCTCAGGGCTTCATCCTGATGCCCTAACGAACCTAAAAAGGAAACAAAGCACACTTTGGAGATAATATTAGCATAGGAGGTAATATAAAGGCTGGTCTTTATTGGAAGCCTCCAGGGGCAGGTATAGAAAATGTCCACAAAAGCCCACCTCCCACCACGGGGGTGAATACAATTTTATAAGTTTAGAAAATTAGTAAATAAGTTAGTAAATTAGCACTATTGACAAAAAGCACCAATTAGCAGCACAAGTGGTGATGCAATTCCCCTCCAGTTCAAGCCCTTTCTAAATCCTCCCCCCTCAGATAGGACTGTACTTTGTTGATGAAAATATGCCTCAAAGAGCTGTTTTATGGCCTTGGTTCCCAGGGAGAACCAAGATAGGATAGGGGCTTTGGAATATGTTTTGTCTTTCGGCCTATCAGGGCAGGGAAAAGTACTGGGAAAACTAGCTGTGAATACAGTAATAGGCTACAGAGCTCCGAATATTTGTGCAAAGAATACAGAGAATATATGAAAGAAAAAAAACCAAAACCCATTAGGCATCAATTTCAGTATGGGATGGGCAGCACCCTCCTTAATGAGGGATTAAAGCTTGTATTGCCTCATGCTTTTGCTTTCCAGAATCATCTTTTTGCCAGTCATCTCAGAATGACTGTGAATGACTGAATGTCCCCACTTGCAGCCCCACAGCCCCAGGCTGATGCTCAGCCCTGTGCTGGCTTTCTCCATGGGTCTGCAGCCCATGCAGTGCAGCCAAAGGGTCATTCTGTATCCCAGAGCCAGGGTCTGACCCCATCCAAGCCCGTGCAGCCCAGAGGGATCTGTCTGAAGTCCTGCAAGGTGTCCCTGCCCGTGGCAGGAGGCTGGAACAGGGTGGTCTTTAGGTCCTTTCCAACCCAAACCACTCCACAATTCTAGAACGGCCATCCTTGGGCTGTTTGAGGCCAGTGCAAGTGCTGCCCACCCCATGAAATGCTGCACAGTGAGTAAGAATGGTGCAGCTGAGTGTGTCAAGCTGTGCAGAGCTGTGAGGGACAGAGCAGCTTCAGCTGCAGCTCTTCCTGCCCCTCTGAAAGATGGAATATCCCATCTTCATCCCTCTTAATTCAAGGGGGTAGCACACTTAGAAAGGGAAGCAAGAGGTTCTGCTCAGCAAACAATGCCTCTCAATTACCAGGAAATGCTCCTGGGAAGCACAGAGCAGGGGAGTCAAGTGTTCCCATTTGCCCTCTGCTGCCTTTTATCCAGACTTGCTTCACACCACAGGTCTCTCCTCTGTGGCTCCTCCTTCTCACATCCACCCACCGTGGAGATGAAACCTTGCCCAGAGCAAACACCTTGATGCTGCAAAGCAACGCTTCCCAAAACTGTCCCAGCAAGGCAGAGACCCAGAGCAAACAAGTCCAACAGGACAGGCAGTGACCACGGTTTAATGTGCACAAAGGAGGAATTGCTGAAATGAAAACTTTCTGTGGTAAAAGCATTCCTACTCCTGAGTCACTTTAGAAGGGAGAGCTGTGGGCTTTGCCTCTTATCTGTGGGTGCTTAATACCAGCTTGGGGGTATTAGATGAGGAGGATTTTTAAACTGTAGCTGCTCTTTGCCAGTGTTGCAATTCTCTTTTGCAAGCTGGCAAGTTTGTTGTGCAATGGCTTCCTCAGCTAGGTATCAGGATCATCTTTCATTTCAACAAAATAATAGGTTTCTAGTCAGGTTGAACAAAAAATCCCAAGCAGAATGGGCTCAAAAGACAAGAGCCAAATGGAAATCTCGTGTTATCAGTTTCCCAAAAGCATCATGAGTTTTAATTTTTTTTTTTTTAATTTATTTTTTCCCCTCTGGTACACAGTTCTCAGTCACTTGGAGAGTCAACTCTGCTCTGCTCTTTAGTCCATTTATTTCCTTTCTGCCCTCATTAAAAGCAGAAAATCCCAAGCTGGCTGGTTTCACATGTCATGTCCCCACCACCCACACCACACCTGCTGGGGCAGCAAGGCCAAAGCCGATGGGCCCACCCTGAGCTCCTGCCTCCATCCCTGACCCACACAAGAGGGATCAGCTCCTGGTGTAAAGCACCAAAACCTGCCATGAGCTGAGGTCTGGCCAAATCAAAACCTGACACCCAGCTCCCACGGGGTCTTTGGGAGCAATTCCCATGGCCTGTGTGATTTATTGTGACCATCAGGATGATCAGAATGATTTATTTGTCCTTCCAAGCACATTTTCTACATGCCAGGTGCTGAGCACAAAGAGAACAAACCAGAAAACAGCAGACACTTGAAAGGCCATTAGACCTTGAGTCTGAAGTCTGAGAGGAGGATCTGTGACATCCTTTTACATCTGCCTGGAGAAGGAAGGAGCCACATCCCCAACTTCCCATCCCCAACTTCCCATCCAGGGCACAGGAGGTGCCACAAGGCTTTGGAGAAGTTGTTTGCCATTGTGGGAGGCAGCAGAAACCACAAAGTTTGGCAGCATCCACAAGTCCCCACCACAGCCTGTGTGGCAGCAGCACCTTTCCTTGGAGACAACGTCACTGGAGCACCAGTTGGAGAAAAGATTCCAAAAAAAAAAAAAAAAAGTATTAAAAACCTGGAAGAATGCAGCAAATGAACATGGAGCATTGTAAAGTAGAAAACAGATACACAATTCATGGAATTTGGCTCCATTTCACACAACAGACTGTTCAATGGCAGATGTCAAGTGTATTTATGGTGTGGGAACATTTCCAGCTACTTCCTGGGGTCTTGGTAAGATCTCTGTGATTTGCCTGAGAGAAACTGTTGCCTGGTTGGAGATGAAAAGTTTTTTTTATATTTACAACTCCAGTTTCCACCTTCCATAAACTGTTCTGTGCTGTCAGAAGGCAATACTCAAAATCCTGCTCTGCCACAAGAATCGTTTCCTCCCCCTTCCTCTGTTTTCAAGAGAAAGCATTTCTTTATTTAAAAAAAATTGAATTACAATTGAATGAAACTAATAGCAAACTCACATTAAATTAATTGGGTTATTTGGCAACAAGAACAGGAAGAAGAATGAGACATACCAAATGGAAATATTGGGATATTCCTCTGGAATATGCCAAAATGGAAAATACCAAAACATATTTTCCTTGGTGTTTTCAAGGAAAACTTTTTGACATTTCATTTGGAAACCAAGCTCTGTCTCAAAAGATACTCATGTTTATTAATTAAAAGGGAGGAAACAGAATCAAAGACAGCATGCTGAGACAAACAAAACTTTTTCTGACCCACCCCCCAAAAAACAAACAAACAAACAAACAAACAAAAAAAACACAACATCAAACAAACCCTTAAAAATACATACTTAATCTTCTTGCAGGACACAAGATAAAGTCAGAACAAATCTAATCTTGGGAAGAGGGTGGTCCCATGAAATAAAGTCAGCGGTGTGCAAAGACCCCATCTCAAATATTTGCTATAATGGGAGTTGCTTTTGCTGGTGAGGTTTTGATAAGCTACAAATTGGTAGAAAATAAAGAAGCAGGGCAGAGATAGACCCTGCTGACACAAACCCCAGAGGAGAAGTCAACCATAACTTCATCAGGCACCAGAGAGAGGAAGGAGAGATGGGTCAGGGCACAGGGACCCAAATAAATCATTCACAGGAGGGAGAGAAGAGCTTCAACACCCATCAGCTCAAATCTGCTGTTCTGGCTGATGGTGGCTCCAGAGTCTGGAGTGGGAGCTGAATCCAGGGAAGACCTTTCCCTGCTGTGAGAAATGACGCTCACTTCAAAAAATGTAAAAGGTTTATTAAAAACTTATCAAAAATACAACAGAAGACTGAATAGAGAAAATACTACAGCGCTGGGAGCAGAGGATTTTCCCCACCATGTGCTCATCCACTCGATGAATGTTCCACCTTTTAACCCTTTAGTCCCTCCCAAAGTTCTGTCCATCGACTCCTCCTCTGTCCAGGGGTGGAGATCACTTCCTTAAATCGTGATTGGAGGTCAGGTGCTGCCACAGTAACAATCCCACCCTCCCAAATGTCCCAAACCCAGGGCACCCCCTGATAACAACACAAGGGGAGTAAAACAGAACTATAAATCTATAAAACTTCTCTTAACGTAAATACATGATATTTGCCTTTTAATTGTAAGAGTCAACCATGGCATCATCCATCTATCACACTGCTGTCTCAGAGCTGCTGGCAGAGCCTGTGGCAAATCAGGGATGGGGTCAGGTTGCCCAGGAGTGATTGATTTCCCTTCCTGCAAGCCCAGACTTCCAGGCCGCCTCTCCCACCTTGGGGCTGGCAGCTCATTGTCATGCAACAGCACGGAAGCCCCAAATCTCACTCTTTCAAACTGCAATTCTTTATTACTCACTGTCAAAAACACCCTGGGCCAGCTACAATTCCTCCCACCTGCTCCCCATTTCCAGCTCTGCCTGGAAACCACCGGGCAAAACTCAGCCGTGGGGACAAGTCCCATCCTTTTGTCTGTGCTGGAGCAAACTGGGAGGTGCCAGCATCAGGTGGGCTCTGGAGGTTCAGGAGGTGCTTGCTGCTACCCAAACCTGTGACATTTGAATGTGAATACAAAATGCCACCCCCACCACTCCATCCAGGGATTTTTCTCCCCCCTCAGGCTCAGAAAAAGTGATGAGGGTGCAGCAAATGGGGGTCTCCCGGGGCCAATTAGCAGAGATTTGGGCAGCATCCAGACACTTGTGGGGGTCGCTGAAAAGCCTTGAATTTCCAGCTGTCTCCCCTCCCCACACCATTCATTTACAAGGCACGCAGTGGGCACAGGAGGGGCTGGATCCGAAATCAGAGTTTTGTTTATCCAGACAGCAGGGCTCGGGCACCAGTCGTGGCAACTCCCATTGTGTGTTTGCATCCCAATAAATTCCCAGCACCACAGATCGGCCCGGCATCGCGGCTGGAATGCAAACAACGTGATGCCCACCCTGGGGGACAAAGGCAGGGAGCTGCCGATGCTGCGGGAACCTTGTCACCTGTGCCAGGGGTGGCACCAGCGCCCTGTCGCCTTCCTGGGATGTGCTTTGCATTTCTTTACCTATGCAAAGCAGAGGAGGAGGTGAGGAGGGTGAACCGGCTCTTCCTGCTAGGATGAGGGCCCTGCAGCAGGGTAAAGGGGAGAAATCTGGTTTTTCTGGAGCTCTGGATGGGTGGACAGCACTTGCACTGCTTCTACACTCACATAAAATAAGAACAATTGTAAAGAACAACCAGGACGTGCCCCTGGTGAGTCTGATGATGCCCCACGTGCTGCCCAAAACCTCCCTGGAAAAGCAGACACTATTTTTTCCTCTGTTTTTTTCCACTTGCAGGGATGCTCAAGTGCTCCTTGTAACTCCAGAGCAGCAATTTTTTCTACAGGAGCATGATGTTTTCAAGGTGATGGTATGTTTTTATGAGGCCAGGAGGGAAACATTTCGGCCACGACTACGAATTTGCTGTCTAGACACATATTTGACAAAAAAGGGGACACTTTAACATAACCCTTACAGAGTATTGAGCACAAGTACTCAAAGACCCTTTTAAGCCTCTCGCCCCAAAAGCCTTTCTGCCCACAAGCAAGCTTCAGCCAAAGCATACAAATTTCAGGGACACCCCAAATCCTGCCCTCATGCCAGGCACTCCCCCAACACATCCAGCATGAATTAAGGGCTGGGGATGAAGACTGCAGTTAATAGAAACACTCCCAACCTCAGACAGCTTCAAACCCTGTTAGACAGAAGGAGTAGCTGAGTTTCCACACGGTAACCAGAGGAAACACTCTGTGTGTCAGGGAAAGCACTTCTCATGGAGCAGGAAAATCAGCCTCAAGTGCAACTTGCTGTGCAAGGAATTTGCTGGAAACATCCTTTTTGGCTGTTCAAGGGCATCTCTGCTGCCCCTTTGATTTCTGCTTGCATGTGATGCCTCGAGAAGGCTGACCTAGAACAGAGGCTGGACAGAGCTAAAGAATAAAGCAGGGATTTATTAAAAGGATCTACTCCACCACCTTGGGCAGCACAAGAGCCCAGCCAGGGCTACACCCAAGATGAACCCAAAGGGTCACAAAAGGGCCTCAAAGGGAATGGTGGATCCTGGACAACGGTGGGGCAGAGCAGCCCAGCAAGGGGAATAGGTTTTAGGATCAAAAGGGCATGTGAAAACACCTCCAGGATGGCTGAAAGTGCTTGTTTGTCTGCTGCTGCTGCCTGTAAGAGAGCTCCTGCTGTCTCAGGCTGGCTGGAAGTTGTTCACCTTGGCTCCTTTAGCATCTCTCCATCCCATGGGATACATGGCATTTGGGCTTCTACAGACTGATTATTAAATAGACATGGTTAACATTTGTCATCAGGACACTTCAGATGACAGCATTAGAGACCACACGTGGAGCAGACAGCAATCCAAACACCAAGCTAATGGAGAATTGAGCAGAACTACAGGTTACTCCAATAAATAGCAGAAAACTGGGGTGAAAAAAACATTAGAGACTAGACTTCTACCCAAAAACATAGTGGGTGCTAACTCCAGAAGCCTGTAAAATGTCTCAGCTGCAGTATTTTCACTTGGGGAAAAAAAACCCCAAGAAACAGAAAGAATTATTTTGCTTTTCATCAAAATGTCAAAATTAGGGGTGAGACTGAAGCAAGCCGCTCTCTTCCCACCCAAGGCAGCAGTAAAAGTGCCACTGCCTGAGGGGTTTCAGCATCCTGGAGGGCCTCCTTGGCCCAGCACCCCCATTACAGCTGCTTTACTGGGAAGCAGCAAACGTCTGTGCTAACACCAACCACCCCTTGGAAGCTGCCAGCTTGGGAAAGGAGTGACACTGTCACTTGAGGACAAAGCCAAGCAGAGCAACGTGCCCCAGGAAGGCTCACGGAGCAAAGTGGAGGTCCCAGGAGCTCCCGGCAGGTGGCTGAGCCTCCCAGTGCCCCCAGTGGGGTCTGGTTTGCCAGAAGGAGCACGAAAGCCCCACTAAGGCTCCAGCAGCCCCAGCCCCCGGGGCTGGCACTAATGAAGCTGCCTGGCCCTCCTTCCCTTTCTTTCTTCTTTTCCCAGGTTGGAGCACCCCATCCCATCAGAGTGTACTTGAAAGAAGAGGATACTTCCTTTGTATGGGGAAACAAATGAAGATTAATGTGTTAGTTGTAATTAATCTGCGATGACAGATTAGCAGAGCAGTGGCAGTGCCTTGTGCTGCTGCAGGAGCCAGTGCTGATAGGACAGCTGGTGAGAGGGGACACCAAATTCAATTTGCTCCTCATTTGCATACATATGACAACCATCTGTGCTAATAGCACTGCAATGTCTCTATTAGGCTCTCTTCTAGTGTGCCAGCTCACCTAGACTCCAATTAGGCCTTTAAGTGAGAAAGCTTAAAGCATAAATATTTGCTGAGGGGAAGGCAAGAGGCTGCACAGCTCCTGCTCTTCACGCTGCAGCCTGAGCCCTCCTCACTCCCTGCCCGCCCCAGGATGTTCTGCAGCCATTTAGCACTTGCTGATGAGATGCTGGGCTCCATCAGCCCCAGCCCCACGTTATCCAGAAATGCTTTAAGCCATGAGGAAAACCCAAAGGAGCAGCAGAGGGTGGTGGAAGATCAGTCCCGCACTGAGGAAGAAGCCCTGGCCAGCACGGGTGCTTGTCTGCCCCATATTTTCATCCAGATTTGGGAGCTCTGACTCAAGTGCTACCCTCAAGGGTGGAAGAGGCCTTTGGAAGCCGTGGAGAGGTCCTGTGTGGGATGTCACCCCTGCAAAGGGTGTCCCCTGCCCGGGTTTCAGCTGACACCCCACTCACCAGCTGCTGCTGTGTGCCACCAGCACACGCCCAGCTCCAGCCACCAGTGTGCCACGGGCATCTGTTCCAAGTGGCCCTATATTTCTGCAAATAGCAGTCCCAGACTCCTCTGAAGCTAATGAGTTAATTAACCAGTTAATTAATGAGCTGGCTCACCTACCCAGCTCTTCCTAATCTTCCCACCCAAGGTGATGTTTACAATTTTGAGTTTACTTTTTGTTTTCCAGACATAATACCTCAACTCTCCAGAACTGAGAGCATAAAACTAAGCCTAACACCAGACCTGACAGTAAACTTTACCCTAACTATTAATCTAACTCTAAACATAATAACAACACTCATGGTAACCTGAAGCCTCAGGCTAAACTTGCCCTAAAGCTAATGACACCCATAAACCTAGCATAATCCAAGCCCAAAACCTTCAATAAACCTAAAATGAACCATAACCCAAAACAAAACCATAACCCATATCCTAAAACAAAAAAAAGAGCCAAATCTTAAACCTTGCAAAAACATAAATCTAACCATAACCAAAAAATCACCCTGAACTAACACCAACACTAACCGTATCCTGATTCATTACAAGACCCTACACAAACCCAGGCCTAAACCAATCCCAAATCCTAAAATTAAGCCTAACCCTAACTCAGAATGTAAAAAACATTAATCCCAACATTAACCCTAACCCCAAGCCTTACATAACCCTACAAATAAACCTTAAACAACCCTAAACCAAACCACTACATCAACAATCTGAAACCCAAACCCACCCCTAACCCAATCCCAAACCCTAGCCCTTCTATAAACCTAATCCCAACCCTCATTTAACCCTAACCATAACCCTAATCCTTGCACAAATGTAACCCTAACCCCCTAACCCTAACCTCCCATGGGTTGCCTCTCCTCTGCACGTGAAACCCTGGGGCTGTGTTCTTTCCTTCCTGTGGAGAGCAAATCTCATTCTCATCCAGGAGCCCATGGCCAAAATTTTTATTGTGCCTCCAAAATTCAATACCTCCAAGGACTGCTCCCAGATAAAATCAGCCAGGACAGATGGGTTTAGCTGGCCTTGACCTCCCCTGAGATGTCTCCCATCTACACCTGGAACACCAGGGCCATGTGAATTCTGATTTCTCTCCTATGGTAGAGAACTGCCACTCTCATCCAGAAGCTCTTGGCTGAAATTGGGATTCCATCTCCAAATTCAGTACATGCAAGGACTGCTCACTGCGAGGACAGATGAGTCTGGCTGGCCTTGTCTTCTTGTGGGGCTCCTCTCATCTGCACATTGAGCACTGGGGCGTCCTGCTTTTCTTCCTGTGGAAAGAACTGCCCCTCTCACCCAGAAGCCCATGGCCGAAATTTCCATTGCACCTCCAAATCTCAGCACATCCAAGGATTTCTCCTAGAAATAAAGCAGCTAGCAGAGACAGGCTGGGCTGGCTTTGACCTCCCCTGGGCCACTCCCATCTGCACACTGGGGTTACAGGATTTCTTTCTTGTGGAAAAGAAATCTCATTTTCATTTCTCAGAGACCATGACTTTCCTACCTATTTCTTCCCTGTCCTTGCCTTGCTTTTACGACCCTGCCATTGATTTGCCTTGCCTACCCATCACTGGGCTCGCCTTCCTCTGCCCTGCTTTTCCTAAAATCTCTGGGCTTTCTCTTGCCTCTCTATTGCCTTGCCTTGCCATTCCTACCAAACCTTGCTTTTCCTTACCATTCCTTTCCACCTACTTTATTGTCTTGCCTTGCCCACACATCTGGCTTTGTATGGGTGCCTTTTACATCCATCCTTCACCTTTACCTGCCTACTTCTTTCCTCCCTCATCTTGCCTTGCCCTGCCTGCTCCTCCTGACTCTCACTCCTTGCCTATCTCTCATTGCCTTGCCTTGTAAAGCCCCCTCTTGTCTTCCTTGCCCTGCCTACCCATTCCCTTCCTTTCTGCTGCCTTTCAGACACATCCCCTGCCTTCACCTGCCTGCTCCTTTCTTCCCTTCCCTTGCAATGCCTTGCCCTGCTGTTCTTTGCCTTGCCTTGCCTTTCTGACCCCCCTGTGTTCTTGCCTTGCCCTTGCCTGCCCATCCCTTGTGTACCCCATTCCCTGCCTTGA
This sequence comes from Anomalospiza imberbis, assembly GCF_031753505.1. NCBI lineage: Eukaryota > Metazoa > Chordata > Aves > Passeriformes > Viduidae > Anomalospiza > Anomalospiza imberbis. Next base: position 5,617,772 of record NC_089699.1, on the reverse strand, counting down.
CTTCCCTGGCTTTTCCTTGCCTCCCCCTCCCTGTCCCTGCCTGGCCTACCAGGGCAGCTAATGCCCAGTAACAGCGTTCTGCCACCTTTTCCTGGGATCAGTCCCCAGATGCTTTCTATTTTGGAGGAGGGAATCCCATTTCTTCTTATAGTTTCTCTCTTCAGCAAAGAAACCAGTTTGGATTCCACACATTGGGTGGTCCTTGGTGAATTTAATTGCTTTCCTAGAAGGGAGCTCTACGGGCTAGACCTGTTGAAGTGTTATGGTGGGAATGCAAACTCCAGGCTGTTGAGCTTTTAGTCCTGGTACCTTTAGTGTGTGAGCAGTGCCTGGTGCTGTTCTGTTTGCATCCTGACTCTGAAGGATTACGACAGGACACAGTGCAGAGAAGGAAAGTGAACACACCAGGGTGGTTTGATGGGTGCAGTTGAAGCTGTAGGCAGCAAGAGCTCTCTCAGCTGGCACTTTTGTGAGCTCTGTTTTTGCCAAATGTTTTCAAGTTTGTAGGCAGACTCTGCGAGAGTGAAAAGACTTCTTAGAGCAAAGGAATTCATGCTGTGTCACACCCTTTGGGTGTGTTGTAAATAAGAGCCTGTACTTAGGAGGGAAGGTCAGTGAAAAGTTGCTGTCCTGACAAAGGTTATTTGAGAGCAGGGACACTTCCAGCTTGGCTCTGCCCCCGGGGTGTTTCCGAGCTGGTCTCGGTGCCTTTCCTTCTTTCGCGAGTCGGCAGCGCTATCGTGTGGTTGTTCTGATGAGCTCTGACAGTGCCCAGGAAAAAGCCAAGCGCTTTTCTGTCCCGGCACAGCTCCGTGCACCTTCAGGCATCTTGAGTCTCTCAGAGTCCCGTTACAAAACTAGGAACGTTCAACAGCTGGTCCCACACGAAATCTTCTAGAAGGAGGAGGCAGTTCTGGAATTCACTTTTCTTTTGCAGCCTATAAATTGCAGAACCAACAAGGAGATGGTTCATCTTCCTTCCCTGCACTATGCAGGATCACATTCTTCCAGTATGCAAGAGCCAGGATCCAAAAAGGAGCTCTCACACGATTGGGACTGGGAAAAACCCAGAAAGCCCAGAAAGCAAACTTGCAAAATAAAGAAACACTCTGAGCCCAGCTCAAAATTACCCCAAACGCAGAGCCAAGCTGCAAACATCCCTGCTCTCAAATCAGCTGTGTCAGGACTGAAAGTTTGCACTGACCTTCCCCTTCTAAGTACAAACTCTTATTTACATCCCACGCAAAGGGCAACAGGAATTAATTTGTCCCAAGAAATTTCTTCACTCTTGCAGAGCCTGTCTGCAAACTTGAGCTGAAGCTACTTGTTCCTCTCTGGACTCAAGAAATAATGTCAATGTCTAGTAAGCTTTGATGCTGACTTGAGGGCTTTAGGCATCCTAGTGGAAGCTTTGAGCTGTAAAAGAGGGCTTTGGACCCTCTCAAAGGGACTTTGGGTCTTCAAACTGGGTCTGTGAGAACTAAAAATGGTCCTTTGGAAATGAAAATGAGGGCCTTGAAGTTAGGTTTTTGTGCCCTCAAAGGATGCTTCACTACCACAACTGAAGGCTTTTCCTCCTAAAAAGGGATCTTAAAGGGCTTAAAAGCCTGGAAGAAGCTGGGAAGAGTGGAGCAGAAACCCCAGCACTCCAAGTATGCCAACCTAAACTGTGACCAGGCTCATCTGCAGCCCTCAGAAGCCTTTGACTCCTCTGGCTGCTGGAGCTCCTGGAAGAGGCAGGAGCTCTGCTGACAGACAGAGCCCTTTGTCCACAGCACCCGGCCCAGTGACTTTCAGCTGTGAGAGGTGCCCGGGCTCTGACAGCCAGGGGGTTCTGTGGCCTCAAAGGGACATGGCCCCAGGTGGCCTCATGTCACAAAGAGGCAGAGATATGGCACTGGTCCAGCAATTGTGATCTCACCTGCCCAATGGCTGGCATCCTGAGGAGAGAGCCGCTGAAAGCTAGCTGGGCTGAGATGGCCTTCAGAATATCTAGGCTTCTTCCACTGCGGGCCTGCCTTTTTCCAAGCAATCTTCATCCCTGACAACAGCTTCAAGCACCACCAAAACTTTTTTTGATAGCTGAAGGTGCTTTGTGGGTCATGTTTGGGGTTTCTAAATAATTTTGTTGAGCTACAATTATTTTCTTTCCCTTCAAGTGATGGGATTGGTGCTGAGCTGATCTTTTTGGAGGAGATCTTGTCATCCAAAGATTTCCCCTGTGTTCCCAAGAGGAGTGATAGCTGCAAGGTGGAACAGCTCCTGTGAGTCCTGGGAATACAAGACTCCAGAGGGAAAGGAAGTTGGCCTGAGACCCAGAAATCCAAATTTGTTGGATTTTTGGCAGAGTACACAGGGGAACAGACAGTTTTCCAAAACTGCTTCCCTACCAGTAGATGTCAGTAGGGTGTCAGGCTTTCCCCAGTGTTTGAGTTGGTGACTAGAGCTGTTGTCTTTGGTTCTCCTGCAGACAACTAAACATTTGAATATGGTTTTCAGTAACACCATTGTCTCATCTCTTTTCAAACATTGTTTCCCTGCAGACATTGCCGATGGAATGGCTCTGCCACAAAGGATTTTTCCCCCAGAGAAGATTTGCATGGACTGGCGGCAAAGACAGAGACCTGGAGCAGGACTCTTCAACCTGGGCAATACCTGCTACATCAACGTTATCCTGCAGTGCCTGACATACACACCCCCTCTGGCCAACTACCTGCTCTCTTATGAGCACAGCCAGTCGTGTGAGTGCTTTTAGGAACATCACCTTGTAAATCTCTTGGCCACATCCCAAGGATTCCCAGAACATGGAATCAGGTTTAGGAGAACAGCAACCCTTCTTTGTCAGCCCCACGAGCTTATGTTCTTTGAGCATCAGGCTAAAGATGCTTGTCCTATCAAGGTGCACTCACCTTCAGCAGAACACCTCTTTCTAGCCCCAAGTTTCTACCCCTGCAGGTTGAACTGTCTTGGCTTATTGCACAGAACACTTCTGGAGTTTATCCTCCCTCTGAAGTATGTTTTCTGTGCACTCAAATGTCCTGGGCTTGTTGGGACACTGGCAATTCGGGAGTAAAGAAGTGGAGACTGTTCTTAGAACTTCAAGATCTCCATTAGGTTTCCCAAGAAACCGAGATATTTTGTCCCCTGAGAAGCTTCTGTCCCTCCCTTCCTTGCTCCCTCCCTCCTCCCCTCTTCAGGCCAGCAGCAAGGCTTCTGCATGATGTGCACCATGGAAGTGCACGTCAGGAAGGTCCTGTGTTCCTCAGCCAGTGCCATCCTGCCTGGAGCTGTCCTCAGAGACCTCAAATGTAAGTTGTTTCAGGCGCTCCGACAGGTTTTCCTCTTTGTCTTCCCTTCTTCTAGGGGAGAGCTACTAAATTCTTTCTTAGTCATAGGAGAAGAGTTTGAGTATGGCAGGCAGGAAAATGCCTACAAGTTCTTACGCTGCACGCTCGATGCCATGCACAGAGTTTTTCTGAGCTGCGAGTAAGCACAAGAAAATTGCAAGCTTCAATCCTCCCAAACCCACTGGACTCCTTGGTGTGCTCCCATCAAGGAAAACTGATGTCCAGACCTTTCAATGCTAAACCCTTGGAGGACGTAACTCTCTGCCTTGCCATTTATTTCCAGCTTGGACGTCTCTTCACAAGAAACTACCATCGTCCATCAAATATTTCAGGGCTTCATGCAATCTAGAGGTATGTTTCCACAACTGCTGCTTTACTTGGCTTGTCTGTGCCCTTCTGTCCACCTCTTACAAGCAGCTGGTCCTGTGATGGCTGGTGTAGGAGAACCCACCAGTATAAACCAGCACAGTCAATTAATTCCACTCAGCATTTTGATTTTCCTTCCAGTCACGTGCTTGAGCTGCCAAGCAGTTGTGGATTCCTACAAGGCCTTCCTGGATGTCTCTTTGGATATCAGAGTAAGAGGTTTGCAACTGAGCTTCAAGACATCCCAAGGCCCCTGTAGCTTTCCAGAACCAAAGCACTTGTCTTAAAAACCTATGCTGCGAGCACAAGGAAGCTTGGTGGTGAGTGGGAAGGGGAAAGCACAGAGTCCTCAGTGTCCTCCTGCAGAGGCCATGGCACTGCTCTGCCCCTGCTGCTGGCTTTGGGCTGGACTAGCAATCATTACCCCCTCTGCAGCCTTGACATACTTTCCTACTCCTTCCCTTTGCCCTCCCTCAATACCCACCTGGCTCCTAGGTAGGATCAGTTTTCACTGCTGATACCCCTGCATGCCACTGGTAGCTGAACTGAGTGGTGCCAACACAGGGAGAGCTCTGGATGACTCTGGGAGCCCCTGTAGGGAGCAGCTTGCACAAAGAGCACCAGCAGACCACCCTGACTCTCCTCCGAGTCTCTAGTAAGGAAACACTCAGAGAGACACTGCAGAAACCTGCACAGCTCTGCTCACTCGCCCACAATGAGCCTTGGACATGAAGAACACGAATCCCTTCAGAAGTTCCCTGCTCATCCAGACTGGTTGTGATCCCCAAGAGCTCATCTTCCAGCACACAGGGACAGCCTGCTGCTGTGTCTTCAGGATTACTTTCTTGACGTACCTCCATCTTCCTGGACCCCTTTGTTTTTAAGGGCTGCTTCCCAAGGAACTTTCCAAATCAGCTTCTTGAAAAGGTCAAAGTCTGCCCTCCAGAAGCCCAGTGTGGAAGGCTAGTTGGTGCCTCTCCTGGTTTCACCAGTTAGTGAGAATTCTGTTATTTCATGATCATCAGCCTGGAGGTTATCATTCAGACAGTAAACTTGCCTTCAGAACCAAACCCTGTCTGAGGCGGCACTTTAATTTCTGTGGCGTGTAATCAAGCAAGAAAGAACAGAGGTTTGATTGTTGGTGTTTTTTGTTTGGTTGGTTTTATTTTTTAACTGGGAAAAGAGCCAATTTGCCTGAAAAGGAGGCTTTGGAGAGGAAAAGCCCTGCTTGGAACTCACAAAAAGAGAAGTTGTGAACTGAAACATTCTTTGGACACTAAAAATGAGACTTTGTAGCCTAAAAGGAGCTGATTAGGAAGCCAGACCTAAGACCTTCAGAAGGAAACATGGGGTTTAGGACCATCCCAATGTGGATTTGTAACCTAGGCAGGATTTCTGTCCAATAAATGAGGGTTTGGACTCAAAAGATGAAACTCTGTGCCCTAAAATGCAACAGATAATATAAGAGAGGTTGGGAGCCCCAAAATTAGGATTTTGGCCCTAAAATGGAGGCTTTAGGCATGAAACAAATTAATAGGTGAGATGCCACAAACGACCTTGTGGACATTGCAATGGAGGTGATCCTCTCTGGCCCCAAGAAGTGAAGCTTTGGTGCTGACTAGAGGGCTTCAGGCACTCCAGTGGAAACTTTAGTGGTAAAAGGGGGTTTTGGAGCCTCCAAAAGAAGGTTTGGGTCTTAAAGAGAGGGCTTGGGGCTCTAAAAATTGAACTTTGAAAACAGTTTGAACCCTGAAGTTTGGTTTTGTGCCCTCAAGTGATGCTTTGTTGCCACAGTTTAAAGCTTTGCTCCTAAAAAGAGATTTGGGGCCCCTGGAGCCTCTCCTTCCCTGTGCCTCCCCCACCCAGGATGGCCCTGGAGTCCCTCCCTGCCTGCTCCCTCTCGCTGTGGGGGCAGCAGCCCCATACCCCACATCCCCAGAGTGTTCTGGTCCCCTTAAGGGCCCCTGGCCAGCACTGGCCCCATGCCCTGAGCCTGACAGGCATTCCCAGCTGCTCCACCATGGAGGAGACGTGAGTGCACCGGGATCCCTGGGGCTTCCCCCGCCGCTGGCACCCCCTGAACCCTCTGTTCCCCCAGGGTGCCCTCGGTGGAAACCTACGAGGCAGCCATGGTGCTGAGCGGGGTGGGGGACGCGCTGGGCTACCGGGGAGCCCGCTGGGAGTACTGCACCTCGGGCCCCCAGATCCACGGCGAGCTGGCCGAGCTGGGGGGGCTGGCAGCCATCAGCCTGGAGCCCCCCGAGTGGCCCGTCAGCGATGACACCGTCCTGCACCTCGCCACTGCAGAGGGGCTGGCCACAGGTGAGGGGACTCCGTGACACCCCACTGACAGAAGGGAGGGGTCCCTGGGGTTGGGGTCCCCATTGTACCCCAGGCTGGCACTGGAGGGGAGTGTCCTTGTATGTCCCCTAAGGGGTGTGGGTCCCTGTTGTGTTCCTAGGGCTGCGTGGTTGGTGTCTGGGGGTGCGGCTGGGTGTCCCCTTTCAGCCCCGGGATATGTCGGGGAGGTCCCCATGACACCCCTGACTCAAGCTGGAGGATTGCTGGGATTGTCCAGCTCTGGAAGGGGCTTTGGGGCATCTTCATTTTACTTCCCCCACCTTTTAGGGCTTTCCAGGGAGGCTTGGGGGGATGTGTATCCTTGTTTCCTCTAGGTTAGGGTGGCGTGGGGACTGTGAGTGTGTCTATGTCTGTGTGGTTTTCCACATTTATGTGCCCTTTTCTCCCATACTGGGTGCTGGAGACAGGGACACTTCCCCTTCCCACTTTGGGAACTGGACAGGGTACCCCTTTCTCACTCAGTGTGCAGTGCTCAGGAAGATTCCCCATTTCTCCACTTGTAGGAACGTGCCCCCAGTTGAGTAAACAAGTTCCCCTTTGTCTCCTTAAAAAGGAAAAAAGCCCAAAAGTTTCTCTCCTCAATTTGGTTAAAAGACACCTCATAGGACCTTGGGGACTTCACCTCAAACCTAAGGATAGCCAATGGCACAGAAGCCAAAAAATCCTGCCTGAGCAATTCACTAGAAAAGAAGAGAACAAAAGATGTAATCGCTTTTGTGAAGTGTTTTAGCGGGAGCAATAATCTCTTGGCCTGGCTCGGTTTTTCTCTGTAAAGAGTTTTTTATTTTGCCTTTTATTAAAAATTTTGTTTCCAACACTGTCACAAGAGCCATCCTACTACCTTTATGCCACCTGAGGTAGCTGAACCATCTAGGGTGTAATACTTATCTCTAAGAGCTTATGAGACCTAGCTCGAATACACAAAGTGTTATCCACTAAACTCATCCTGCAGTTTTGGGGGGTCTGTGGGGCAGTGTTCCCTTTCCCCGCATTTTTGGGGGTGGTGCAATGGGGGGTGTTCTTCTCCCCTTTCAGTTTTGGGGGGTTCATGGGGCCTCTCCCTTCCAGCCTGGGTAACCTAGGTGGGTTCTTCCCATCCTGCACAGGCATGGAGGGGGAACCCCTCCTGCAGGAGCTGGCTCGCCGCTATGTGGCCGCCATGGGGGACATGGAGGGACGCAAGCCCGGACCCAGCAGCATCCTAGGTGAGCACGGCCCGAGCATCCGGGGAGAGGCAGGGGGGCTCAGGGAGCCTCACGCCCCCGTGTCCCCCCAGGCACCTCCCAGCTGCGGCCGGGGGAGCCCGAGGGCTATCGCATCCCCTTCAACCCGCGCGGCACCGGCTGCGGGGCCGCCATGCGCAGCCTGGCCATCGGCCTCAGGTGGGCACGGGGACACTGAGGGACACCTGGGGACACTCGGGGACAGGGATGTGGGTACCAGAGCTGGGGGGATGCAGACAGGGATGTGGGGGTGTTAGAATGAGTGGAAGGGCGGACACGGGGAGGGACACGGGATGGGGATAAGGGGGTGTCAGAGCTGGGGGAGTGGGGACATGAGGATGTTTGGGCTGGTGAAATGGGGGTGTCAGAGCTGGAGGGGATGTGAAGGGATGGAAGTAGGGTAAGAGGGACATGAAGGTGTCAGAGGGAGAGGAATGGGGACACAGAGTGGGGTGGGGACATGGGGTTGGTAGAGCTGGAGGGGACAAGGTCCAGGATTTGGGGACATGTGGTGCTGGAGCTGGGAGGCTGGGGACAGAGAACATGGGGACAGCAATAGGGAAAAGGGACACAGGTCCCCAGGACTTGGGGACATGTGGTGCTGGACAGAGAACATGGGGACAGCAATAGGAAAGAGGGACACAGGTCACAGAGCAGCTAAGACTGGGACATGGGAGTGATGGGGCTGGGAGAATGGGCACAGCAGGGACAAGGACAGCAGGGACAAAGGTGGTGGCATGGGAATGGGGACAAGGCTGGAAATACAGGACCAGAGGAGTGGGGACTGGTCTGATGCCAGTGCAGGTACCCGCATGCCTCGGAGCTGCCGACTCTGATCCGGGTGAGCATCGAGAGCGGGCGCATGACCCACCACCACCCCACTGGTGAGTGCCAGATTGGCAGGGAGGGCTGGAGGGGACAGCAGAACCCCCCTGAAGCCCCTGTCCCCACAGGGTACCTTGGAGCACTGGCGGTGGCCCTCTTTGGGGCACTGGGGGCTCGGGGTGAACCCCCAGAGCGCTGGGGGGCTGAGCTGCTGCGGGTCCTGCCCCTGGCATGGGACTACGTGGAGGGCACCGGGGTGGCCGTGGAGGACAATGCTGCTGCCTGGCCATTCTTTGGGGAGGCGTGGCACCGGTGAGGGGGCACTGTGAGGGTTCTGGGGGGACAAGGGAGCACAAGGAGGGGCTGGGGAGGATACTGAAAAGGGCTCAGGGGTCCATTAGTGCCACTGGTGCCAGCCAGGCTGTCTGACAGTCCTGGCAGGGCATCGCAGCGGTGTCACTGGTGCCACTGCTGACCCTGATGCCCAGTCTGTCCACAGGGATGGCAGTGCCCATTGTGTCCCTGCCAGAGATGCCATCCTCAGGGACAGTGACCTCTGTGGCCCTGGGCTTCCAGAGGCATTGAGCTTTCTTGGTGTTACTGAATGCCCATGGCATCCAGTACCTTGCGACCCCCCAGGTTTTCTGACTGTCCCCAGTGTCCCCAAAGCTCTCTGGGGTCACAGGGGCTGCTGGAGAGCTGCAGCCCAGTGACCCCCAGCTCACTGCTCACCCCATTGTCTGGTGACACCAGTGTCCCCAGTGACCTCAATGTCCCCATGTCTCTGCAGGTACCTGGACTCCCGTGGGCTCCTGGAAGGTGGCGGCCCGCCGCGGGTGCCATCCCTCCCAAGCCCAGCGGAGCGGGACGCAGAGTACCTAGGCTGGGCATTGGACGGGTGGCCGGGGCGCAGCGGCCACGACGCGCCCATGGTGGCCCTGGAGGCGCTGCTGGCAGCCGGCGGGAGCTGGGAGGAGCTGTGTGCCAGGGCGGTGCTGCACGGCGGGGACAGCGACTCCACGGGGACCATCGCTGCCGGCTGCTGGGGGCTGCGAGGGGGGCTGGCGTCCGTGCCCCCGGGGCTGCACCGCCGCCTCGAGTACCGCGGGCGGCTGCGCGACGCTGCCCGGCGGCTCCACGCGCTGGCCTGGGGGGCGCGGTGAGCGCCCCTCTGTCCCTGCGGTCCCCTGCTGTCCCTCCCCACGGAAAGCTCCCGAGGGCACAGCAGAGACCAGCGTGGGGTCGCAGAGGGGCTCGGGGGTGAGAGGAATGAGGGGGTTTGTGTTTACAAACAAGCTGTGGGTCTGCGGGCAGGTAAAACCGGCACTCAGAGGTAAAAGAAACAATGGGGAGGATTCCACTGATTGATGAATGGAAAAAGATATTTGCTGTTACAGATAAGCTTTAGGTTCGCTGATAAATGGAATTGGACATTGAAAGATGAAAGAAACAATGGGTAAAACCCCAAATTCCGTAAGAATTAAAAGTTAAAAGGGAGGGTTGTACATTAGAGGGAAATCTTCGGTATCAGGTGTATTGGGAAGTCTGAATCTCTCAAGTACCTCAGGCAATGGGGAAAGAGGGAAGGGAAATGCAGCCGGGAAATTGGGATAAAAGAGGAGGCTGCATCCTCCAAGAACTGGAGAGACCCCAGGGGAATGCCCCATGGCCTCTCCCTGAATCCGAATAAAGTAAAAGGACTCCTCTGTCTCCTTTTTGGACACAAAGCTCTGGTGTTTGTGGATTGATTTTCCTGACAGGGTTAGCAGGCCTTGGGTGAAGCAGGGCCCTTCAGGGTGTGCGGGGGTCCAAGGCAAGCCGCAGGGTGACCACCGCAGCTGTGGCCAGTTGGCCTCTTAGTCCTGCCTGGGCAGAGAGCCCAGAACCTGCCCAAGGAGCCGCAGTCACCCCCAGAGTAAAAAACATCTCCGGAGTCACTGTGGGTCTGGATTTGTGTCCTGTGCCTCTCGTCCTGCCTCTGCCTGTGCTTAAGGTCCAAAGTGTTACTCTGCAAAACCAGCCCCAAGCTTTTCAAACCTTTATTTACACAATGCAATCCTCAAAAGTAAGGGAAACAGCAACACTTTTAAATCACCAAAGCCTACGCGTGGAAGACCAAATAGTCAATTCTAAGTTCCAAACCGACATTTTCATGCTACAAAGGCAAATTTATACATTCCAAGGTTTATGCTTTTAAAGTTCAAAGCCTCGTTTAGAGGGCCCGGAGTGTCATTTTGAAGGCCCCAGGTTTGATCTGGGGTGCTCACAATGCCACCAGTGTCACCCACTGCCCAGACAAACCCACGGGCACAGCCCTGCCTGAGAAAGGCTGCTGGGAATCCCCGGGGCAGTTTTGGGCTGTGCTGAGGAGTGCTGTATTTGCTCTCCTCCCCAATATTTTACGGGGGCCGACCTCCTGCAGCGTTCTGGGGGGAGCCATTTCAGGGGGAAATGTAATTTGGGGGGGATCCTCCCAAACATTGGGGCCCTCTAGTGCAGTCCTGCAGCCTCCAGGGGCATCCCCCAGTCTCTCACTGGTTAAAAACAGGCTCGAGGTTCTAGTCCGTGCCCTCCTGCACTGCCTCAGGTTCTGTCCTGCCTCCCTATCCAGCCCAGACCTCCTGTCCCCGGCCCAGTAACCCCGTTCCGTATCCCGCATTGGAACGGGACGCGGCCATGAGCAATGGCGGGCTCGCCCCTCAGGGACCACGAGAAGGCGTGGCTCCCCTCCGTCCCCAAAAATGAATGACAGCTCCATTAACCAATGGCGCAGCGGGGACAGGAGGCGGGCTTCGCCTGACAACCAATGGCAGCGGGAGGCTGGCGGGCAGCGCAGAGCGGCTAACGGCATTGCGATGACGGGCGGCGCCGGCAGCCAATGAGGCGGCGGAGCGGGGCGCGGCCAGCCAATGAGGCGGCGGGGCGCGGCGGGGCGGGGCGCGGCCAGCCAATGAGGCGGCGGGGCGCGGCCGAGGCGCGGAGGATCGCGGCGGGCGGTGAGGCTCCCCCGGTGCGGCCGGGCTGCTCCCGGTAGCTGTGGGCTGAGCGGAACCGCGGGCCCCGGCCACCCCCGGTTCCCTTCCCTCGGTACCCCCCTGAATAGGCCCGCCAAGCCGTGGGATATCCCCAGGCAGCAGGCTCAAGCTCCACGGCTCTCCCCTTGTTCCTCCGTATTCTCTCCACCCCTTCGAGCTGCGCCCGCCCCCAGCAGAGCCCAAATCAACAAAAGCTCCAAGGTTCTCTCCGGTCACCGCTCGTGGGGTTGTGGGCTCCCCTTCTTACCCAGTCCGTTCGCTCCCGCTCTGCACTCACCAGCCCAGAACCCAGCCCAGAACCCAGCCCAGAACCCAGCCCAGAACCCAGCCCAGAACCCAGCCCACTCACGTGTCCCGAGCCCTCCAGCGGGGGTCCCCTTTCCCGAGGGTACCCTCTTGGTTTCCTGGGGGTGCCCTCTGTGCTCCTGGGGTGCCCCTGCCTGCCGAGGGTGCGCTCTGCCCGCAGAGCCCCTGGCGCCATGGGGGAGCCGCGGTACGTGCAGGCCGAGTGCGCTTTCCGGCTCGGGGCACACACGGTGCGGGTGACCCTGACCCGCGCCACGTTGCGGGTGGAGGTGGAGGCTCACGGCACCAGCGACCTGTGGAGGGGCGAGTTCGATGCCGCCTGTGAGTGCCGGAGGGACCCTGGGGGCTGAGGGGATCTCCCACGGCTGCCACTGACCGAAACACCCCCCCCCGCTCCTCGCAGTCATCGAGGACCTGACCCGCAAAACGGGGAATTTCAAGCAGTTTGGCATTTTCTGCAGCATGCTGGAGTCGGCACTGACACAGGTGTGGCCGTGCTGCTCCCCCACACGGCGTTTTGGGGGTACCTGGGGTGGGGTGTGTGTCGCACCGAGCCCTCCCGCTTTTCAAACTTTCTGCAGAGCAGCGACTCCGTCAGCCTGGAGCTCCTCACCTTCACCGACCTGGAGACCCTGCATAGCCGGAAAGTGGGAGCAATCACCCGGCCTCCCCCTTCCACCTCTTCCCCCCTCAACTCCAAGCGCTACCTCATCCTCGTCTACTCCGTGGAGTTCGACAGGTGACAAGGGACACCAGGCAGGGGTCACGGGGCAGTGACTCCAGCCTCACCTCCTGCACGTGCTCTCCTCCAGGATCCATTACCCACTGCCCCTGCCCTACGCGGGGCGGCCGGACCTTGTGGTGCTGGTGCGGGAGCTGCAGGAGCAGCTGGGGCAGCTCCGGGCCCGGCGCCTGGAGGAGACCCAGCACTTGCGGGATGCGTGAGTGGTGCCGGTGACACCCGGAAGGGTTTGGGGTTTCCTGTCTCTCAGGGTGAGGAAGGAACCCCCAGACCACCCCCTGCCATTCCCCCCAGGCTGTGGAAGGCACTGGAGGAGAAGCGGGCAGCAGAAACCCGGCACCAGCGCGAGTACCGGCGGCTGGCTGCAGAGGTGGGCTGGGAGCTGCTCTGGGGAGGGACAGGGGCTGCCAGATGCACAGTGAGCCTTTTTTCCCCCCTCGAAGCTGGCCCAGGCAAAGGCGTCAGAGCAGAAGCTGCAGCTGCGGGTGAAGAACCTGACAGCTGAACTGGCCTCCTGCAGGAGGGGGTGAGGCCGGGGTGAACCCTGCAGGAGGACCTTCATGACTGTGGGGTGTCTCCTGTGCCCCCCTGATGGTACTGGTCCTCTTGGCAGCCGCCAGAAATCTGCCAGCCCGGCCCCACGTGCCCAGGAGCGACGCTCAGCATCCCTGGAGAGCCACAGGAGCAGCCGGGGCCGCCCCTCGCCAAAGTCTCTGTCACCTGCAGGTGTGGGACATTTGGGGACACACACCCAGGAGTGGAGACAGGACACGGCTCACCCCCTCCTCACCCTGACCCCCTCCTCTGCCTCCCCCTGCCAGGCTCCCGCCCACCACGCTTCGACCCCACTGCCTTTGTCAGAGCCCGGCAGCGCCAACAGAAGGAGGCTGAGCTCAGAAAGTAAGCGGTGCTGGCAGCTCTTCACCATCCCTCCCTGGTACTTGGGGGTCTCCTCCTCCCTCGAGCCCCATGTTCCCCCTACCACCATCTCTCTTGGGTGCAGCCAGCGGCGTGGAGTGGCTTTTGGCAGCAGCAGCCCAGCAAGGAGCCACAGGCGCAGCTCATCTGGTGAGTGGGGAACAGGAGGAGGGCTGGGGGTGCACCCACTGTGTGCTGGGGCTCCTTCCTCAACTTCCCCCATCCCCATTTCTCCCTGCAGCTGATAGCTCCCGGAGCTGGCACCTGGGAGGGAGTCCTGGCAGCAAAGCCCGTGAGCACCCCGAGCCTGTGCCCTGCAGGTAACTCTGGGGTTGGCAGGATGCTTGGGCATCCCTTCCAGCACCCTTTAACCACCCGCCTTGGGCAGGGACAGGAGAGTGACCCGTACACGGAGACCCCTGAGCACCTCGCCCTGCAATGGCCCCTGTATGGTGAGTGGCTGCCCCTTGCGGGCTCCCCCACCCCTCTTCATCCCAAAGCAGGGGGACCAGGAGGTCACTGGTGACCCCCAACCTCCCCTCCAGGTGCCTCGCCCAGCTGCCAGCCACAAGCTGCCAGTGTGCAGGACTGCTGCCAAGCGCCCTGGTAAAGGTGAGGCCCCATCTGAGCCCCTAGATGTTTGAGGGACACCCCAATCCATACCTTTGTTAACCCTTTTTTCCTGCACTGGCCTCCCCAGAGAACCGTGCCAAGGAGCCCTCAGCTGAACTGGCTGAGATCGATGCCCGGCTGCAGGCTCTGCAGGAGTACATGGACAGCCTGAACACCTGCATGTGACCCTCTCCAGGGACACACACCCTCTCCCTGTGTCCTCTGGAGTTTTGGTACAAGTGTCCCCTCCAATAAACCCTTGTCTGGCCCCAGAGTGTGTCCTCCTTGGGATGGGGCGAGGGCAGTGTCCCCCAGGAGGGACACAGTGTTGGGGCTGGGGACACCTGGGACATCACAAGAGGGTGACAGTACCAGTGCTTGGGAACATGGGGGATACAGCCCAGGCCACCAATCTCGTCCCCTGGGCTACCAGTGAACTCAAAGGCCACTGCAATGTGACACCGGCACCCACGACACCATACTCTGTTCCTGCTCCTGCAGCACTACTGTCCTCACAGTGCTGGCCAAGCTCCCCACTGTGGCTCTGACACCACCACGACTTTATTCAGTTCCATGTCACATAAAACAGTGGCCTCTGGGGACAACGGTGATGAGCCAGCACCAGGCCGCAGTTCAGGGATGGTCAGGGGAGCATGCAGGTCCTGGGGCACCAGGCTGGCGGTCTCTGTGCCCAAGTCACTGTGGCTGCACTGGTGATGATGCCACCATGGTGAGGAGGTCTTCAGGGTCAGTGTGGGGTGCTGCAAACATGACTCGATGTCACCACAACTCCACCCTCGGCAGGATGCTGCACTGATGATCCTGCCGGCGATGGCCCTGCCGTGGCAGACAGAATACCGGCGATGCCGAGGACCGCAGTGCTGCTGGCAGCTGCCCACAGATGTCTGCCAGGTGCCACTGGCGGTGCCGGTCAGAGCTGCCCGCGGATGTCGGGCAGGAGGCGACACGCTGTGACGATGTCGATGGTGTCGGCCACGGCGCGCAGATCGCGGCGGGCCAGGCGCAGGCAGTGCGCGGCCGCAGCGGCGGTCACCTGCGCCCGGCCCAGGGCTCCCTCCAGCCCCCCCAGGCTCCGGGCGGCGCTGCCGTAGCTCTGCCGGAGGGCGCTGCCCACCGCCCCCCGCAGCCGCCCCGTCCCCTCCCGCAGCCGCTGCTGCAGCAGCGAGGGGCCGCCGCCCCACACGGCCGCCGGCTCCTCCGCCAGCACCGGCGGCGTCTTCGGCCTCTGCTGCTCCTCCTCCTCCTCCTCCTCCTCTTCCGTCTCGGAGGCTTCGCCCGGCACCTTCAGCCCGGCTGCGGGGGCCTCCCCGGCCGTCTCCACCAGCAGCTCTGGCTCCGAGTCGCTCTCGGAGGCTTCGCCCGGCACCACCCGGGGAGGGCGGGGGGCGGCCATGGCCTGGCGGGGACGCGGGCTGCGTCAGGGGGCGGCCCCGAGGGGAGGGGGGCGACCCGGGCTCGTCCCTGCGGATCGTCCCCGCGGATCGTCCCCCCAGCTCCCCTGCGCTCAGACCCCTCCAACCGCGCGGCCCCGCAGCGAGCCCGGGGGCCCCGCAGTGACCCCATGGCCCCGCAGTGACCCCACGGCCCCGCAGTGACCCCACGGCCCCACAGTGACCCCATGGCCCCACAGTGACCCCATGGCCCCACAGTGACCCCATGGCCCCGCAGTGACCCCACGGCCCCCACATTGACCCCATGGCCCCGCAGTGACCCCACGGCCCCGCAGTGACCCCACGGCCCCACAGTGACCCCACGGCCCCCACATTGACCCCATGGCCCCGCAGTGATCCCACGGCCCCGCAGTGACCCCATGGCCCCGCAGTGACCCCACGGCCCCCGCAGTGACCCCATGGCTCCGGCAGTGACCCCACAGCCCCCACATTGACCCCACATGCTCCGCAGTGACCCCATGGCCCCGCAGTGACCCCACGGCCCCCGCATTGACCCCATGGCCCCGCAGTGACCCCACATCTCCCACACTGATCCCACATGCTCCGCAGTGACCCCACATTACCACAGCGGGTCCCCTCGATCCTACATCCTCCGCAGTGACCCCGCGGCCCCGGCAGTGTCCCCACATGCCCCTCAGTGACCCCACAGCGGGTCCCCGCGGTCCCACATGCCCCTCAGTGACCCCACAGCGGGTCCCCGCGGTCCCACATGCCCCTCAGTGACCCCACAGCGGGTCCCCGCGGTCCCACATGCCCCTCAGTGACCCCACAGCGGGTCCCCGCGGTCCCACATGCCCCTCAGTGACCCCACAGCGGGTCCCCGCGGTCCCACATGCCCCTCAGTGACCCCACAGCGGGTCCCCGCGGTCCCACATGCCCCTCAGTGACCCCACAGCGGGTCCCCGCGGTCCCACATGCCCCTCAGGGACCCCTCGGCCCCACTCCGCTCCCCCCGGGGCGCTCCCACCTCCGGGCCGCAGCGCCGCAGGTCACATGACGCGCCGCCCACGTGAGCGCACCCGGAAGTGCCGGCTCCAGCCGGCCCGGGGCGCGAACAACGCGGGACAGAGAGAGAAAAGCCGAGCTTGAGTGGAGTTTGGCTAGAAGTGTGTGATATCACGGGATGGGACTGCATCTCCTAAAGCTATTTTTCAGATTCTGTGGTGCTTTAGTGTGTGAGTCTGAGCTTCATATGAGGGATGGTGAGCTCTCTGCACAGAGCAGGGAGACAAAACAATTCCTTCTCCAGCTGGGGACCAAGGACAAATGATCCAAATCTCAGGCCCAAGAGCACAAACAACGTGGGCTGAAGAGGGAAAAACAAGCAGGATGGGACTGCATGGGCTAAAGCTGGAATGGGACAATGAACTCCAGTGTGCCAATGGAGCAGAGCTGATCACAGTGAGAGCCCCCGGGAGCGCTCGTGCATTTTGGGACCATTTGGGTTCATCTTGGGTGCAGCCCTGGCTGGGCTCTGGTGCTGCCCAAGGTGGATCCATGGAGGAGATCCTTTGAATAAATCCCTGCTTTATTCTGTAGCTCTGTCCAGCCTCTGCTCTAGGCCAGCCTTCTGAGGGCATCACCCTCTGGAACAATTTTTACATGTCCTCGTTCCTCGGGTGTTCCCAGCAGCGCTCTGGAGGTGGCAGTGCATAACACACTTCTCTGCTATTTCCGAGACTCAGATTTCTGTGCTTCTGAAGATCTGGGGGGTTTGGGTTAATGCAGTCACTGCATATCTGTATTTTCCCAGATAACTCTGGCATGTTTTTTTTTTACAATTTTTCATTCTATTAATGGACATGATAGCATTTTATCTTTACAGTCTTACACACTGTGGGCTGTCTAGTTCTTTCAATTGGCTTTTTCCTAGTCTTTTTTTCATTTCTTGTACCTTTATTCTGGCTCATTTGGAAACAAATCACTTGGAACTCACATAAGTCCTCTGTCTCTAGTGTGTGCTTTGGTTTTTTTTTTATATTTCAACTTTCCAGGAAAAAATGTTTCCAGAACCCTGAATGGATTAAACAAACAGCACATCATGTTCCATAAAAGGAACAAACTGGCTCAGTTGCTGATAGGGAACTGCTCATTTGTTTATTAAAAGCCGATGCTTTAAAAGTAAGAGAAGATAGCTGGGGCTTTAGGAATGATGAAAAATTGGATTTCCTCTCTGTTGCTGCAGGTGGCCTGTCATGACTCAATGTTTTTACATTTGCTTGCAGAAACTGAAGTACGTTACAGGACACTGTGACCATCTTGCATTAAAAATGCATTTATTTCTATCTGTCATTCATGTCTTTTTTAGCTAGAAATGCACACACTGACACAGTATAGAATTCTGTGGTTTGGAAATCATAAACCACGAGTTCTTTGGCAGGCAACTTCAGCTTTCAGAGACAAAAGTACACATCTTGACTCTTGAAGTAGCTTCTGGAGCAAGTTAGGTTTACAAATTATATCTGAACACCCCCTCCTACACTCACTCAAATAATGTTCTGCCATTCCCACTCCTCCAAAGTGACCACTGTCCTGGGACCTGCAGAAATAACCAGGAAGTCCGCGTTCTTTGTTGGAAATCTCCAACATCAATGACCCTGTCATTTGTAGAGTTGCACTCTCACACTGGAAATGCAAATTAGAGTTTAGGTGATGCAGTGGTTTTGGCTTGTTAAGTGGAAGTTGTATTGATTTTGAGGTTTCTTGGTTAGTGTACTAATGAGTGTGGTGGGTTTGGTGTTGGTCACTAATTATCAGTGCACTCATTTCTTCTTGTGAGAGAGGATTAGGAGAAAGGTAACGCAGCACAAACAGAACTATGAGTCTGGTTGTCAGAACTTGCAGTTTTAAGACAGTAATGCCTTTTTTTACCTTTTTAAGAATTAGAAGAGGGATGATTTATGATAAACCATTCTTTTTCCTAGAGCTCCAAAGGTCAGTCAGGTGTGGTTGTCAGGTTAGGAATCCCAGCTTCTCTGCCCTTGTGAGACCTCACCTGGGATGTTCTGAGGGCTGGAGTCCCTCTGCTCTGGAGACAGGCTGGGACAGCTGGGGGTGTTCAGCCTCGAGAAGAGAAGGCTCTGCTGACCCCTCATTGTGGCCTTCCAGTGCTTGAAGAGGGGTTATAAAAAACAGAGGAGCTTTTTATATGGGTAAATAGTGACAGGACAAAGAGGTACAGCGTTATTAAACTAAGAGAGGATAGCTTTAAATAAGATGTTAGTAACATATCCTTTACTCAAGAGGTTGGTGTCACATGTTGCCCAGAGAGGTTGTGGCTGCTCCATCCCTCAAAGTGTTCAAGGCTTGGAGCCTTGAACCTGGCTGGGGATTGGATTGGGCTTGGAACAGCCTGGTCAAGTGGAAGGTGTCCCTGCCCATGGCATGGGAGTGCAACAAGATGAGGGTTAAGGTTCGTTCCAACCCAAACCACTCTGTGATTCTATGAACAGATAATGTCTCTACAGGAAATGTGAAACAGATGTAAATGTAAAAATGTAAAATGCAGATCACCTGTCTTGGGTTGGGATGGTCCTGAAATAGCTGGGAAAGAGACAGATCTGTCTTGCAGACAGCAAGAGTGGAAGGCAGCCTGCTCTGGGACCTTTCTGAGATGCCAGCCTGCTCTGTTGTCCAGCACTGAGCTCCTGCAGCAGCTCTGTGATGCACTGGCTCCCCAGCCAGCCTGCTCAGAGAGCTTTCCCTGACACCTTCACACATCATTCCTATTGCTGAACTGGGGTTATTTCAGCTGGCAGCTCCTTTCTGCTTGGCTTTGAACACCTGTTATGGCATTTGCACAAATGTTTTGGTGTGTGAAGTCACTTGCAGGCAAATCACAAGAAATTGAGGCAGCATAAACAGCTGCAGTGGAACACAAGGCAGAAAGATGTTGGAACCCTGGATACTGAGAATTCCAGACTTTCTGTGCTGACAGGCACTGACCCCCAAGAGAACACTGCATTTGACCTGAGGCTGTGGAGAAGCTTCCAAAATGGAATGATAGAACTGGGATTGTGGGTGTGGAGTTTGAATAGAAGTGTGTGATATCACAGGGTGGAAAACTTAAGAGTTTAAGGGTTTAGAATATAGCAATATATATAAAGCAAGATGGAGGCTTTAGGGTGGAGGCTGGTCCTTCTTCTTCTCCTTCACCTTCTTCTCCATGGGTTTGGGTGGTATTTTGTAACTGGACAGAAAAATCCACATTGCGGGGCACAGGTGGTTGGTTTTTGGGTTAAAAGTAAAAATTACTTAGGTGTCACATGTTAATTGGACAGTTTAGCCTTAAAAGACCTTGTAGAGAAAGACGGTTAGCCATTTCGTAGCTTGGCAGTAGAATGCTGTAGAACTCACGACTTGCAGGACTGTAGATAGTCTTACAGATAAGAAATAATAGACTTATAGATAAGAAATAATAAACATCTGAGTCTGAACACCAAATACCATCCTGAGCACTTGAATCCCGACCTTGGCAGAGGCAGAAAAGAAGTTAAAAATCAACATAAGGAGAGGTGGTTCTTTGTACAGGTGAATTGACACTGTTCTAAGGGATTTTCTGTGAAAAAGAAGTTAAAAATCAACAGAAGGAGAGGTGGTTCTTTGTACAGGTGAATTGACACTGTTCTAAGGGATTTTCTGTGAAAAAGAAGTTAAAGAATCGACAGAAGGAGAGGTGGTTCTTTGTACAGGTGAACTGACACTGTTCTAAGGGATTTTCTGTGAAAAAGAAGTTAAAGAATTGACAGAAGGAGAGGTGGTTCTTTGTACAGGTGAATTGACACTGTTCTAAGGGATTTTCTGTGAAAAAGAAGTTAAAAATCAACATGAGGAGAGGTGGTTCTTTGTACAGGTGAATTGACACTGTTCTAAGGGATTTTCTGTGAAAAAGAAGTTAAAAATCAACATGAGGAGAGGTGGTTCTTTGTACAGGTGAATTGACACTGTTCTAAGGGATTTTCTGTGAAAAAGAAGTTAAAAATCAACATGAGGAGAGGTGGTTCTTTGTACAGGTGAATTGACACTGTTCTAAGGGATTTTCTGTGAAAAAGAAGTTAAAAATCAACAGAAGGAGAGGTGGTTCTTTGTACAGGTGAATTGACACTGTTCTAAGGGATTTTCTGTGAAAAAGAAGTTAAAAATCAACAGAAGGAGAGGTGGTTCTTTGTACAGGTGAATTGACACTGTTCTAAGGGATTTTCTGTGAAAAAGAAGTTAAAAATCAACAGAAGGAGAGGTGGTTCTTTGTACAGGTGAACTGACACTGTTCTAAGGGATTTTCTGTGAAAAAGAAGTTAAAAATCAACAGAAGGAGAGGTGGTTCTTTGTACAGGTGAACTGACACTGTTCTAAGGGATTTCCTGTGAAAAAGAAGTTAAAAATCAACAGAAGGAGAGGTGGTTCTTTGTACAGGTGAACTGCCACTGTTCTAAGGGATTTTCTGTGAAAAAGAAGTTAAAAATCAACAGAAGGAGAGGTGGTTCTTTGTACAGGTGAACTGACACTGTTCTAAGGGATTTCCTGTGAAAAAGAAGTTAAAAATCAACAGAAGGAGAGGTGGTTCTTTGTACAGGTGAATTGACACTGTTCTAAGAGCTTTTCTGTGAAAAAGAAGTTAAAAATCAACAGAAGGAGAGGTGGTTCTTTGTACAGGTGAACTGCCACTGTTCTAAGGGATTTTCTGTGACTGCCCAGGCTGTCGGGGTGGGTAGGTCAGGCATGCAGATCACACTGGGCAGGCTATATTTACTCTGGCAGTGCCTCTGCCACCAGGCCATACATAGCCACTCTCATTCAGGGCAAGCAGCTTCAACAAATCAGTGCTCTGTGAAAGTGCTTAAGGATCTTAATTAAACCTGTAATTGCAAAAATACAATAGAATGGTCTGTCTGTATCTGGAGTCTTCATAGCCATGGTAAGTGATTGTATTTTCTCTGTCTTTTAGAAGAGAAAAAACTTCTGTTGTGAGTTTTATCTGAAATTTGGATTAAAAGCTTTTTCTCTGTTTTCTAATAATAGCAGTGTAATTAAAAGTTCAGTGTTTATTTCATGTTTTGCCTCAAGGCATAATAGAATATACATATATTTATGCATACATTCATACCTATATTTTTTTATTATGGTCTTGCCAACATACAGTAATTTTGCATAAAAGGAACCCAGATTTACCTAGCCCATGCAAAGATGAGGAAAACAGACAAAGAAAAAACATTGCCCTGTTTATTAAAAAACAATATTGCACCATTGATTGGAAAATTATCTTCCTACTGTTTCAAGTTGCTGCTTTGGCATGCTGATCAGTAGATTTTCTATATAAGAAAAATTTGGTTTTTAGGTAGGAATAATTGAAAAATAATGAATGTGTGTTGTGATTACTGTACTCTCATGTGGTCTTTTGTTTCCCACAGCCATGGGTATCTTTTCTGTACTTGCTCTGCCATTGCTTCTCTTAGGGATCAGTGGAGTTATTTATATTTACCAGTCAGTCAGGTGGCTGCTGTCCAAGTCAGCGGTGCAGAACAAGGTAGTGGTGATCACGGATGCCATCTCTGGACTAGGCAAGGGTGAGTTGTCTCATTTCTTCTCAGTGGCAGAGAACAGAAGCAGCCAGATGTAGGAATGTGCCCCTGTTGATGGAGTAAACAAGTTATCCTTTGTCTCCTTAAAAAGGACAAAAGCCCAGAAGTTTCTCTCCTCAATTTGGTTAAAAGACACCTCATAGGACCTTGGGGACTTCACCTCAAACCTGAGGATAGCCAATGGCACAGAAGCCAAAAAGTCCCACCTAGGTAATTCACTAGAAAAGAAGAGAACAAAAGATGTAATCGCTTTTGTGAAGTGTTTTAGGGGGAGCAAGAACCTCTTGCCCTGGCTCGGTTTTTCTCTGTAAAGAGCTTTGTTATTTTGCCTTTTATTAAACCTTTTCTGTTTCCAACACTGTCACAGGAGCCATCCTCATATGCCACCTGAGGTAGCTGAGCTGTGTCGGGTGTGACACCTTTCTCTGAGGGCTTATGAGACCTGGCTGGAAGAGATCAGTATCAGCCAGAGAGCGACCCTCTGGGTGACAGACATGCACACATTGCCTTGGATGCAGTCATAACTGGCTGGATGGAGCAGGAGTTAATAAACACATTTCTAAACAAATCCTATGATTTTGAAGTGTATATTTTTAGCCTCAGCCATGGGAACTGTTGGTAAACGAGTAGGAGCTGCAGAGCTTTGTATTTATTTAATTCAATAGAACGAGAGGGTTTAGAAGAACACTGAGTGCTATTTTTAGCATGTTGCTACTGTAAGATCTCATTTCACAGGCTGTCAGTGCAGGGTGGCTCCATAAACAGGTGTCACCTTACTTTTTACACGTTCCTTTTCAGCCCTTAGAGACTTCAACAGCTCCTGCTTCTTGTGAACAGCAATGCTCAGCCCCCTGCCCCTATTTGCATCTCTTCCCCCTCTATCACCTGAATTACTCCTCCAGTGCTGACAGCTGGGCTGCCTGCCTCTGAGCAGTGTGACTTCAGAGGACAAGGAAGGGTGAAGTTAGAGAATAAAGTAGGGATTTATTGGAAGGCCTCAATAGATCCACCTATTTTATTATTTATAAATAAATAAATAAATAAATAAATAAATAAATAAATAAATAAATGTATATATATATATATATATATGTATATGTATATATATATATGTATATGTATGTATATATGTGTATATATAATATAAATAATAAATAAATATATAAAAAATATAAAAATATATACACATATTAAAATATAAAAATATATAATACATTATATATATAATTCTATATAATATACCTCTATAGATAATATAGAATTATATATTCATTATATTATATTACATTATATTAAATTACATATTATATGATATTATATTATTATAATATTATATTATTAAAATATTAATATACCTATGACCAGTGTCCCATGGGTTGACACCAGGATGTTATTTGCAGGCTAGAATGATTCCAAATAATGCAAAATTAACTTTCCACTCTGGCATATGTGATGGCCATTCATTGAAAGCTTTAAAATACCAGCTGTGTGGCCAGCTGCTGTGGATGTGGGCTCTAAGGAAACAGGCAAATTCTTTTCCTGCATGCCAGAATTTCCAGACTAAAGGGGACACTCATCAAAGTTAAAAAAGAGAAACAAATCTATGATGATTGAAGATGTTTTCAAAGGTTTGTGATTGTTATTGAAACCTAGTTCCTGTTTCTTCTGAGTGCTGGAACTCAGAAAAGTTCAGGGAAGTTCTAGAGGAGAACATCATTGGTTTCCCTGGTCACCTTTATTGCTGTTCACATAGAAGTCTTTTTCTCATTTTTATTCACAAGATTGCCTCAACTGTTGTTTATAGGGAAAATGCTGCTATAATTTTTCTGGTAAATAATCTTTTGGGCATTAAATTAAAAATCCTTCTATGCTAGAAACAGGAAAAAAAAAAGAAAATGGAAGGCGTTCATAAAATTACTGTTGTAAATAATGGAAAAAATTGCTTAAATAAAAGCTTCCAGCTGCACAGTTTTGCAAAACTTCAAGGGTGGATCCATAAATACTTCCATACAGATATTAAGAGTCGAACATGATCATTTAAGAAATCTAAAATGGCTATATTAGCATAACTGGATTTCCTGTGGGTATTGAAATCTGGAGGAAATGTTTCCTGGAAGACAGCACAGCAGGGGTTGTTCTGTTGCCCATTCAACACAGGCATTATCCCATTACATTAAATTTAATTTATTTCTCACCTATATATTATCACAAGTCAATGCTTTCTTTTTTCTCATATTCCTTTAAAATTAAGGAATTTTAAAGCATGGATTCAACACCCTTAGCAAAACATCCCATTTCAAGCTAAATAATCAAAATCAATTTGCCACTATTGTAATTATTTATTTTTTAATGTATTTCTCTCCTAGAATGTTCTCGTGTGTTTCATGCAGGAGGAGCAAGGCTTGTGTTGTGTGGCAGGACATGGGAAAAGCTAGAAGCCTTGTATGATGCCTTAATTAGTGTGACAGACCCCAGCACGGTAGGTATTCATGGCCTGGGATAAACCTTGCTCAGGGACAGAATTTAATTTTAGATCCAGTAAAACAATGGACAAGGAACATGATTTGCCCTCAGTGATGGCTTTGGTCACCCAGGCACTAACAGCAGACACAGTGCAGAGACATGATGGCAAAATCCTGCTCTCCTGAGCTAATCCTGTGGAGCATCTCCTGTGTTCTGAACAAGCCACCCAGCTAGAAACCCTCAGCAGAGGAATTTCCCTGATAGTTTGGACAAAAGGGCTCCAAATGCTTCCTTTAATGATGGGAAATGCCGTCAGTTTTTCAGATCATTCGTGTGCTCAAGGAGTGGGAGATGGGTCTAAAGATCAAATTCATTTTGAGCTTCTCCACTCTCTGGGGGAAAGTGCCAGGTAGAAGGGATTTGGAGTGAAAAAAGAAAACTCTCTTTTCCTCATGGCCACTGAGAGTGGAGATGCAGGACTGTCCCTGCTCCAGCTCTCTGGCAGGTGTTTCTTGAGGCTCCTGGCAAAGCTTCCCTTCTGTGACCAACATTCAGTTGACTCATTCCAGGGCACAGGTGTTCCTGAAGGCATCACATAAATTTTGCAGCCATTGCTCATCAGACCTACAAATATTTGTGGTTTTTTCTTTCTTTTCTTTTTTTCTTTGCAATGGGCTTCATTCACCTGCATAAATAACCACAAAAGTAGTGTGTTCATGTCAGCCTGCACAGATTCAACTAGGGAAAAACATCAAGTATGACTAAGAGTTCTGCATTACATTGTCTAATTAATACAGTAAAGGGAAAAAACTTCAAGTTCATTCCTCTGCCCCACAGCTGCTAAAATCTGTTTTTGCAGAAATCATACAAATGGAAACTCCATTTGTATAACCTACAGCAAAACAAACCCTTCCTACCTTCCATCCGTCCCCATGTGTATATGGCTCATCTATCAAAGCACTAAACCCCAGTTTCTGGTCAGCAAAGGGTTCTTCCCAGAAAGACCCTTGAACTGGTAGGAGTCACCCTTGTGTCAGTTTTCTGTTTCCATTGACAAGAGACAAAACTTGCCAGGAGTTTTGTCCAGCTGACCCTTCAGTGGTGTTCTGCTTCATCTGAAGTTCAGTGTCTGTGAACACCAATTGTCACAGAATCACAGAACAGCAGGGTGGGTTGGATTGGAAGGGATCTTAAACCCCACCCAGTGCCACCCCTGCCATGGCAGGGATGCCTTCCACTGTCCCAGGCTGCTCCCAGCCCTGTCCAGCCTGGCCTTGGGCACTGCCAGGGATCCAGGGGCAGCCCCAGCTGCTCTGGGCACCCTGTGCCAGGGCATTCCCACCCTCCCAGGGAAGAATTTCCCCTAATATCTCATCTAACCCTGCCCTCTGTCAGTGGGAAGCCATTCCCTGTGTCCTGTCCCTCCATCCCTTTTTCCAAAGTCCCTCTCCAGCTTTCCTGGAGCCTCTTCAAGCACTGGAAGGAGCATTAAAATCCCCCAGAGCCTTCTCCAGGCTGAACAACCTCAGCTCTCATTGCTGAACTATCTTCTTTCCACAGGAGGTAATCTTAAAATCCTAAATTTATGTGAGAATGACAAAAACACTTGGAGTATCAAGGTAAATTCATTTACAAGACAAGGAGATAGAAAGAGATAGAAATAGAAATAGAAATAGAAATAGAAATAGAAATAGAAATAGAAATACAAATACAAATACAAATACAAGTACAGTTTGTAGATAATAAGTGTATATTCAGACTGACTGAAATGAGTCTTTTGTTCACCAGACATATGCACCAAAGCTGATTCTTCTGGACATCACAGACATAAGCTGCATTCGAGATGTTGCTAAGGAAATCCTGAACTGCTATGGCTGTGTGGATATACTGATCAACAATGCAAGCATGAAGGTGAAAGGAGCAGTGCAGAGCATTTCACTGGAACTTGATAAAAAGATAATGGATGCCAACTATTTTGGACCTATCACATTAACCAAAGGTATTCTTTTTCCTTTTTTTTTTGCTGTTACCACTTAAAGCACATTGGCAATTAAATGGGTTAATACTGCAACCAACTCTGCCTGTAGAATTCAGGTGAAGTCTAGAAGACAATTCCCAGCTATTGGATTTTGTGATACTTTTTCTTGCAGTATTGAGACAAGCTTTATTGAATTTATGCTATTTACACTTCAGCTGTTGCTCCTTTTCACTTAATACACTTTTATTTATGTGTCTCTTTCTTGTATTTCTCTTTTTGCAGCCATTCTTCCTAACATGATCTCAAGGAGAACAGGCCAAATTGTTCTAATTAATAGCATCCAAGGGAAAATAGGAATTCCATTCCGTGCAGCTTGTAAGTCATACATTGCAAAAACATGCATTCTAATGCATGAGTTGTGAGGAGACCATGACTCTCACCATAGGTTATTAAAAGTGCTAATTTGCACCCAAATTTGGCATTGCTACAGCATTTGGCTGAATTTTTTTCCAATTGGAACTCATTTGGAAATAGTTAAAATGCTACCTTAGAAATGTAACTGCTGCCTAGGGGCCTTGAGAATAGGATGATAAAAAATGTGACAGCAAATAAAAAAAAAAAATATATATATATATAAAATTATATATTGTATAGTTAAAATCTATATCTGATCTATTCTTGTGCATATTGAAATGAGTATTTTGGGGTTTTTTGTTGAAACCTTCATGAAGAATAGTGTGTAAATATAAAATATGAGTAGATAAGAGATACTGCTTTGGGAAGCAATAATGTATTTAGGTGTGGGAGTTTAAAAGGAGATGTAGGAATTGCTTTCTGCTTGGCTTTCCAGAAAATTTTTGAGGTCTTTCATCTAAAACTCCTGAGGAATTGAGGCTGTTCTGAATTACGATGGAAGGTCTTTGCATTAATAAAATGCAAAATTAGTGGACAGAAAATATAGGAGAGATGTAAATAGACATTTTAAACTTGGGACAGATGTAAACAGATATTTTTAGCTGGACAGAAAGTCAGAGTGAGTATGGGCTCTGAATTAAAAAGTCTGTGAGACCTCAAAATTGTGACTTATAGTCCCATGAAAGCAAACTACAGTGACATAAACTGTAGGGAAAGCAGCAGAAAAAATAAATTAAAACATGTCTTTATGTCTTTGTAGATTTATTTACAAATAAATGGTAGAAAATAAATTTATTTACAAATAAGATGTGGCAAGAGCCCACATCTCAAACATGGTGTGCTGTTCTGGTCTCCCATCTCAAAAGAAGTGTAAGACCTAGAAAAAAGGCTCAAAAAGGAAACAAGACATTGGTGTGACATCTGGAATCCTTTCCATCTAGGACACAGAGAGTTGTGTCAGGATTGTATGTGTGAAAAACCATAAGAAGCAGAAGAGCCAACAGAGAGAGTTTTTACAATGCCACTATCAATATTTATTTGCATAAAGAAATAGAAATAGAAATAATAGAAATAGAAATAGAAATAGAAATAGAAATAGAAATAGAATAAAAAAAGAAAGAAATAGAAATTAAATAGAAATAGAAATAGCATGAAATGAAGCTGCCAGAAGAAGGAATGTCAAAATGAATGCATGGAGAAGCATCTCTCTATTCCCAGAGCCCACCTAGGCAGGCACAAGTTGACTTTCATTGTAAACTGAGGCAAATAAAGGTGATTGAGCACTTTGCAGCTCTGCTGCACTGAGCACACAGTTCTGTTTGTTGCTCAAGATTCACACACTATCATCTTATTCCTACTGTTCTCAATAAAAAGGCTCTAAAAGCAGATAAAAAAGTGTTGACTTTCAGTTGCTTTAAAATTCAGTTTAGCATTAAAAGCGGCTGCAGGGCAAAGTGCTAATCAGTTTACAAAGCATGAGGAGCACTGCATTCCAGCAGTGGGCATGTGTTTCACTGCATTTTATGGATGTGTTACAACCTGCAGAATCAGAAGTGTGAGGACTCATCTTAGGGACACTCTTTGTCCCCCAAAGACATTTTTGAACTGTAGGGATAACAGAATTGTTATTTCCTAACCCAGGCTGTGCTATTTCTGACTGGGAAATGCAGACATGTGCTCTTTGACATGTCCAAGAGACTTCATGCACAGCTGTCCTGTATAGATGATTTCTTATTGCTTGTTTTAAATAAGTCATATGATCATTTCACTGGCTGAAATAATTCTTCTGCATTTTGGTTAATCATTCTATGCTCGTTTTTTCTAGACATTGGTGCTTTATTATACACCTGCTTCCATGAAATCATATATCTAAACATTCATCTGTGTGCTTTTTACTTTTAGATGCTGCTTCCAAGCATGCTGCTGTAGGCTTTTTTGATTGCCTTAGAGCTGAAATGGAAGAATTTGATATTTCTGTCAGCACTGTGAGTCCAACCTTCATCTGTTCATACCATCGCCAGCCAGCACCAGGCAACTGGGAGGCATCTATTTGGAAATGTAAGTCTGGGTGGATGAAGATGAGGCACATAAAGCAGGAGGGAGGCTTTTCCAGGGTTAAAAAAAAAAAAAGGAAAAATAATGGAAATGATAGAAAGGATGAACAGGCAGGAGCAAAAGAAAAGAGATATTGGAGAGGTAATGTTAGCCTGGTGAAAAGAGAAAGAGTGTGGAATGAAACAATGTTAAAAAAAATAAAAAAGAAAATAATTACATCAGGGCATCAGGAATGGAGGGGGAGGAGAGCACAAAAGGTCCAAAGGGACAATTCCACTGCACTCAGGTTGTTCCTTCCCTTAGGGACTGTAAGAATTTTGCCTCAATTATGAAAAGATCTTGGCCACATACTGATGAGGAGAATGGAGTGGGGAAGGGATTGAAAGTGCATAGCAATTGAACTGATTTGACTGATTCACTGGCTGTGTACCTTTTTAACACCATTCCCTCAGAGTATCTGCCTGTCTGTAGCTCTCACTCCTCTCTCATTTACAGTCTTTTTCAGGAAGGTGTCCTACGGTGTGCACCCCGTGGAGGTGGCAGAGGAGGTGCTTGCCACGGTGAGCAGGAAGAAGCAGGAGGTGCTTATGGCCAATCCCATCCCCAGAGCAGCAGTTTACATCAGAACATTCTTCCCCGAGCTGTTTTTTGCCATTGTTGCCTCAGGGATTAGGGAAAAGCTGAAGACAGAAGAAGAAAATTGATTTTGTTCTGTTATTTTCCTTGCTTTTGACCTGAAAAAGAAAGGTTTCTGTTTTGAATGTCAGTGACTTGTGCTGCTTGCTATGAGTAGAATAACACCACTATCATTGGCACACACAATCATCTATAGAGCTTCTCCTCTTCTGCTTTTAGGGATTATGACAATGTGCCATTGGAACCAAACTGCTCTTGCTGCTACAAGTCCCATTGCTCCCAGACTTCCAGCAGCAGCTCACCTCTATACCTCATTCATAACACACTCACCAAACATGAAAGGAGTTCTGAGGGCAAAGGAACGTCTGTCATCCTGCAGGGACATGAACCTTTTGCTGTAGCTCTAATTGAATTGCTCTGGCTTCAAGAAGCCTGGCTCAGGGATGTGTTCACCTCGGGGATGGAGGGGTCAGTTCCTGCAGCACCTGCTGGAGCTCCATCCATTTTCTGGTGTAGCACTGGGGTTTTATTGTAGTGTGAGCACTCTGCCTTCACTGGGAAGTCAAACAATCATTTGTTCAAAATGTTCTTGGTCCTCAGCAGAGCTCTGCTCCTTCAAACCAATGGGCATTTGCTGTGATCTCAGTTCTGTTTGTTTCTGTACCTCAGCAACAGCCAAGTCCTCCACATTTCCCTAAGAGCAAGATGCAGAATAAGCATAATTTCATCAGAAAAGGATCATGCACCACAGGACATCCCAGCTAAACATGAGCCAGCATTGTTTGTGGCTGCCCCATCCCTAGAAGTGTTCATGGCCAGGTTGGATGAGGCTTGGAGCAACCTGGGATAGTGGAAGTTGTCCCTGCCATGGGTGAAATGACATAGATGCTCTTTAAGGTCCCTTCCAACCCAAACCATTCTGTGATTTCCATAATTTCTATTACTGTCCTTCTTTGTTGTAAAAACAAGTGGATTACATGTTAAAATAAGCTGGATAATCCTTCTGCTCCGTTTTGCACATTCTAGAGATCAGCAGAAATTCTTCACACAATTTTATTTCAAAACAGTGAGCAGTTCAAGGAGCCGCAGCAGAATGCAGTGAGAGTGCAAGAGGTAAAATAACACCAGTATCCCATCAAGAAAGCTTCAAAAAACCGATTTTTTTATCTAGAAAGTAGAAGAAAGTGGTCTCTTAATGATTTTCAAATTCCTAAAATGTTCTGCAGAGAAGGCAGGACTGAACTGTTCTCCATGCCTCCTGGAGTAGGACAATGTGCTAAAATTACTGCCAAGGAGATTTACAGGGACAGCATTTTCTGCTAAGAATAGTTAAGCACAAAGGATAAATTGCCACAGAAATTTTCAAATGCCTGTCTTCAGAAGCTTTAAAGAAGAGATTAATGAAACATCTGTAAAAAAAGCAATGTAGCTTTAGTTTATCCTGCCTAAAAGAAAAGAAGGATTAGATGACCTTTTAAATGGGTCACACTTTTCTCTAATTCAGTGGCTTTTTCTCATCTTGAAGATGAGGTTTCTCCACTGGTATTTCAGACACAATATTTTTTCCCCTCTGGGGAAATCTATTGTTTAATCTGAAGTTTTCTGTTTTATTTGTTGTTCTCTGTTTTGCTCTCTCACCTGTGGATGTATGTTGCACATAAAAATATTATGATGAGGAAAAGAAATATTAAGACAAGTTCAGGATAACAGGAATTGCATCCCAGAGGTGCCTATTTCTCTCATTAGCTTCCAGTGGTAACCAGGACTGCTGTAGATCTGTGTCTGAAATTTACTGAGATGCCATATTCCTCAAAATTTATTTGATCTAACGAATCAGAATAAAAATGCTGCTGGTGCTTTTCCTCTGCTTTCAAATAATGTGGTTCCAGGACTTACTGGGTGTCAAAAGTTAAAATAAGAGGCAGAGTATAAAACTGTGGCTTACAAATAGGGATAAGAAATCTTGCATTTCATCAGGTGAATTTATTTACCAGATACTCAGCAGAAGACATGCAGCTTCTTGAATGGTTAGCATGAGAAAAACAGACAGTTTGAGATTTAAGAATGGATCTGGATGGATTCTTACTGCACAATTATTTAAAAAGCCCTTGCCCACCTACAGCACTTTATATGCATGCAAACCATTGTAAGAAACAATCCTGAGGAAACAGCATATGGCAGAGACTGTCAGGCTGTGTTAGTAACATGCAGGCTAAGAAAAAAAAAATAAGGCACTTGCATAAATTGGATTTTTCAAAGGACTAGTAGACATCAACCAAGTATGTTCCTTGGAAATTCTTCCATGACACTCAGGAACAGCGTGAGATGGGAAAAAAATCTATTGTAAAAAGAGTTAGGGTTGGCAAAAAGCAGAAAGTCAGATGGAACCAGAAATAATTCCTCTGATGGTGAAGGTGTTAGAAACATATCCATCACAAAGAAATGAGTGAATCAAGGGGAAGGAATCAAGATCTTGTGTTTTGGTCAAGGGATTGAGACTGCTCCTAATAGAGTGGGCACCAAACTCTCTCGCAACTGCTTTGTTCCCCTGCTGGACTGCAGGTGGCAGTTTGAGAGCACAGTAAAGGATAAAGACAGACTTTTCTAAAGATTAAAGAGGAAAGCCTATTGCTATCTGCACCCACCTAGTAGGATGGTGTAGGGAATATGGAGCTAGATTCTTCTCAAATATGCACAGGAAATAGAAAAGGAAAGGGACACGAACTGCAACCCATGACATTCTGATTTGATACAGGAAATTGTTCTTACAATGGCAGCAGTGAAGTTTTGGGACCCCTGCCAGCAAGGTCAGGAAATCTCATTTCTTGAATATATTCAATACATGCACAAAGACTCTCCTCTCTTACCACTAATGGTTTTCTTCTGACTTAATGATGCTTCTCTGTTATCAGTTCCACCTTATCACTGGCCATAACCTGACCTGTTACAGATCCTGCTGGCATAACAAGCTCAAACTGTATTTATTGCCTGAATAAAGATATTTAGGGACTTTTCCAAAGCCCAGAGCTGCTCAGTAGGCTGTGTAAGACCTCTGCCACCCAGAGTTTCCCAAGGGGCTCAATAACAGGAGTGTTCATCCAGCAGTGGTGAAGAAAAGCTGGTGCCCAACCAAGCAGGCCCATGGCTCAGTTCCATGAGGGAGCTCCATGTTCCTGATCTGTGATGACTGCAATCATTTCAACCTCCCCATCTTTAATGTGATTATAGATTCTTCATATATAAATGTATAAATCAAATTTTGATTCTTGCTGACTCTGTTCCCGGAATGATTCCCGGAGAGTTCCGTAGGTGAGTTGTGTGCTGTCCACAACCAGGTATTTTTCAGATTTCAGTTTGCCTCCTTATCGATCTTCCAGATTTTATTTTGCTTTCTTATTTTAAGTAAGTGTTTACACTGAAACCTGTTCCCTCTACCAGCCTTCCTTTCACACCAAATCCCCGGTGTGTGTGGTGGAACTCTTGAACCATAAACTGAGGTCCACAGGTTTTCTTGGAGACACTGAACCTTCTACCACAAAAAATTATCCAAGCCATGCACCACATGCCTTATCTGCTGCCCTGCTTCTCATGGGTTTTGGTTTCAGGATGGGATTTTTTACAGTCTTTTTAATAAAGAATCAGGGTGGAGTGATGCTCTAAAATTCTGACAAACTCACATACTCTCTATCACCATTAGAAACTGCTTAAAAACTAGACCTGGGGGGAGCCTGTGTCACTGTTGTTATCAGAACTGAGCCACCTGAATCCTCTTTTCCAATACCAAGACTTCCTTGAAACATCCAGGAAATATAATTTCTTTATTAAGAAAAATAAATAATGCTACACATTGATACATTTTATTCATTAGCACTGTTTTGTTTGGATCTAGGATTATGATTTACGGAATGCTTTGAGATCTGGTTCAGCTTTACAGGACTGAAATCGTGGCCAGGTGACGCAGACTTCTTAATGCATGTGTGGGGTCATCTGTGGTGTTTTGGAAAGAGTTCACATACACATTGCAAACCTTCTCTGGAGCTGTGTGGTCAGGAAACCTGTATTGAATCCTAAAGCTCCTTTCCAGCTTTTTTCTTTTGTGCTTGAATTCCAAGATAGTTTTTGTGTATTTGTTAATAGTGGTGACAGCTGCTGCCATGCAGCAAGCGAAGGAGGTCCATGCAAGGCTGTAAACAAAAAAAGCAAAAATTAGCAGAAATTAGCAGGGCACTTTCATGTTCAAGTCCTTCAGTTTTATTTTTGAAAACACCTCTTATGTGTGATTGTGTTGGTGTGTATTAGGGAAAGATGAACAGGCTAGGTGAAGAAGAAATACTCTTGGTCAATGACCATTTACAGACCTCTGCATATTTGATGCGATACCTACATTTAACATTCCTGTTTAATGAAACCCTACCTCCAGTTTCTCTATTTAAGCTCTATTTAAGCTTTACTTCTCTATTAAGCTTAGAGTTTAATATCAGAAAGGGATTTTGTTAGAAAAAGAGGAATGCATAAAAAAGTTAAAAGGTGCAGTTATTAAGGGTATAAATCTCACAGGGGACACTGAAAAAAATATGAGTTACCCAAAAGTGTTAAAAAGAGCTATTAAATCTCTGGGTAAAGCAGGTTCAGAGCATTGAAATGCATTCCTGAGAAAATGCATGGCATGGTAAACAGAGAAAAAAGTACATCAACTCTGAAATGTTAAAAGTAAACACCTAAGGAGACACAACTAAAAAAATGATATTGAAATACAATTTGTTAAAAAATGTGAAATTAAAAGCAGCATGTAAAAATATGGCCACATGAGCATGAACTGGAGGGTGCAGCCAGGTGGGGTTGGGCTCTTCTCCCAGGGAGCAGTGACAGGACAGAAGGACACAGCCTCAAGCTGCACCAGGGGAAGTTTAGGCTAGATATTAGAAAAAAAAAAAAAAAAAAAAAAAAACTGTTCAGAAAAAGAGTGGTTTGGCATTGGAATGGGCTGGAGGTGTTTAAGGAAAACATCCCTGGAGGTGTTTAAGGAAAATTGGATGTGGCACTCAGTGCCATGGTTTAGCTGACAAAGGTAATGTTAGGTCAAAAGTTGGATTTGATGAACTCAAATGTCTTTTCCAACCTGGTTAAGTCTGTGATTCTGTGAAATGTGCCAGATATAACAATCTGAAGCATACATGTGATAGGAAAATGTCAGCCTAAATGACTGAAGCTGGAAGAGTTTCAAACAACTTAGGCAAGACAATTGTCCTGGGAGGTGAGAATGCTAAATCTGGGTTTGATGTGTCTGGAGAAGAACCTCTGCTTCACCAAACCTGGGTTTGATGTGTCTGGAGAAGAACCTCTGCTTCACCAAACCTGGGTTTGGTGTGTCTGGAGAAGAACCTCTGCTTCACCAAACCCGGGTTTGGTGTGTCTGGAGAAGAACCTCTGCTTCACCAAACCTGGGTGTGATGTGTCTGGAGAAGAACCTCTGCCTTATCAAACCTGGGTTTGGTGTGTCTGGAGAAGAACCTCTGCCTTATCAAACCTGGGTGTGATGTGTCTGGAGAAGAACCTCTGCTTCACCAAACCTGGGTTTGATGTGTCTGGAGAAGAACCTCTGCCTTATCAAACCTGGGTTTGATGTGTCTGGAGAAGAACCTCTGCTTCACCAAACCTGGGTTTAGTGTGTCTGGAGAAGAACCTCTGCTTCACCAAACCTGGGTTTGATGTGTCTGGAGAAGAACCTCTGCTTCACCAAACCTGGGTTTGATGTGTCTGGAGAAGAACCTCTGCTTCACCAAACCTGGGTTTGATGTGTCTGGAGAAGAACCTCTGCCTTATCAAACCTGGGTTTAGTGTGTCTGGAGAAGAACCTCTGCTTCACCAAACCTGGGTGTGATGTGTCTGGAGAAGAACCTCTGCTTCACCAAACCTGGGTTTGATGTGTCTGGAGAAGAACCTCTGCTTCACCAAACCTGGGTTTGATGTGTCTGGAGAAGAACCTCTGCTTCACCAAACCTGGGTTTGATGTGTCTGGAGAAGAACCTCTGCTTCACCAAACCTGGGTTTGATGTGTCTGGAGAAGAACCTCTGCCTTATCAAACCTGGGTTTAGTGTGTCTGGAGAAGAACCTCTGCTTCACCAAACCTGGGTGTGATGTGTCTGGAGAAGAACCTCTGCTTCACCAAACCTGGGTTTGATGTGTCTGGAGAAGAACCTCTGCTTCACCAAACCTGGGTTTGATGTGTCTGGAGAAGAACCTCTGCTTCACCAAACCTGGGTGTGATGTGTCTGGAGAAGAACCTCTGCTTCACCAAACCTGGGTTTGATGTGTCTGGAGAAGAACCTCTGCTTCACCAAACCTGGGTTTGATGTGTCTGGAGAAGAACCTCTGCTTCACCAAACCTGGGTGTGATGTGTCTGGAGAAGAACCTCTGCTTCCTGCAGGGCAGCTGGACCTCTCTGTGCTCTCTGAGGGATGGCAAACACAAACCTTGCAAACTTACTCATTCTGGGCAATAATTTAAGAAAACTGATTGACAAGAACGACACCTGGTTACTGAACTGGATCCTCAGAAGTGAAATAAGGTAAAGGCATTGCTTATAAATCCTTGAACATAGGGTGAAGTGACCGAAATGTAATGGAAGAACCAAGCATAAACCAGTTAGTACCCGTAGGACCAGCCATAATCCCAAGTGTGAGGTCTCCAGTCTTCAGGACCAAGATTTACAGTCATTTGAAATACAGTTGTGTACATCATGTGAGCAACCATGCCCAGAAGACCTAAAAAATACAATGTTATAATAACATTAGTTATTTAGTCTTTGGCAACCAACCTGGCAACTAAATGAAAAAAATGATCAAATTAAAACAATTAGGTTAAAGATAGCAAAAGCCACAAATCTAAAATTCGAAATAGACGACATTAAGAAATTATTAATTGAAAATATTTTTTTCCCATGAAATGTTGCTTCACTTTGTGAAATGGAGATGCTTAATAGTACCTGCTAACACGGTGACCACTGCAGAGAAGGCGTTGATCTTCAGCCCATCAATGACAGAGCTGTAGTAGCATATTTCTACTGACATGAGAATGTTCCCAGTCAGGAGCAAAACCACGTAGAGAAGCTCTGCTACAATAGACAGCCATAAAACCCCTGGAAACCAAATCAACAGCACTGATATTATCAGCAATCATTTCAGATTTTCACCATTTCCTTCTTCATTTGTATTGTTCATGCAAAGTTAAACAGAAGCACAAGGGCTGTGAGGATGCTGTGATAACGAGAACATCTGTGGAGGAATTCAGTGTCAATGGACACCCCAAATTATAATTATTGGAAAAGCAGTTGCATGTTCCTGCTACACACTCAGAAGCTTACAGTGCAAGGTGGGACAGTGTGGTTTTATACTCAGTAGCTACCCTAAAATCACCATGAACCAAAGTTAATATAAAAGGAACCAAAGGCAATATAAAAAGGACCAAAGGTAATATAAAAAGAACTGTTGATGTCATGGTTCTGAGTGCAGAGAGGAGCAGCAGGCCCAGCTAACAGCCTGGAGGCCATGCACTCACCTACACTGCCTGTGGGTCCAGTCATTCAATAAAATTTTTCCCACTGGCTGAACTTTGAACCAAGCAGGATCTTGATTTTTTTTGGACAGAGAAGCTTTCATGAGCCCAGACAGCCTCCAGGTTTCACCGAGATTCATTTCCCCAGTTATCTGCTAATTCCTCTCTTTTTGGAGATCTGGTAATTACATCTTATGCAAGAAGTTAATCCTCCCATTAAAGTCTCCCAGCCTGCTGTCTGACCTTTAGCATGCTAATGTCCCACAGCCTGGAGCAGGAGGCCTCCTTGTGCCTCCTTGTGTCCAAATTTGCTGTAGCAAGATCTGGCAAATGGTCTTCCCCAAACTTTTTAAAGAACAAATGTGTCCTGAGACACCTGGTTGTAGATTCAAGCAGTGATTTCACGTGAAGATGTACACAAACAATCATAATTTAAAAATTGAAACACTGCTGGGACACATCCTTGATTACCAGACACCACCTAGGGCAGGAGACAACGTTTGTGTGGTGTGTAACTCCAAATGCTGCCTTGGACAATTGATTCATGGGCCATTTAGACATTAAATTCTTGGGCCAGGCTATGTGTGGGTGTTCTTGGACATGGTTTGTTTCTCCAGAAAATCTATCTCAGTAAAAAATTGTGATTTTCATCAGGAACTCCAGATGTTGCATTGCCCAACAGTTCTGGCTGCTCCAGCTGTGAGAGTTTGCATCTTAACATATTTGGTCAGTGAGCCAGTGTAAGAAATGCACTGAACAGCAGTGATCAGCCCTGTGTGTGAGACCCAGGGGTGAGAAATTCGGGGAGGCTGAGCCTGCTGCACCCTGGGTCTGGATCACACACCATGTGCAGAACACAAACCTCTTCTGGGCAGGATTTCCACACAGGATTTCACTACCCTGGGGGAGATTTCTGGTTTTTAGGTACCTAGATGCTTCTTGGCTGTCTCCATCTGGGCTGCCAGTGCCTGTGACATTTGCTGATGCTGTTCTGAGTTAGTGTCAGCTCTGTGCCCACCAGCAGTTTTCCTTGGGAGGAACTCTCAAGGCAGGGCCCAAAAACACTCCTCACTTCTGTGTGACTACACCCACATCTCATTTATATTTTTTTCTCATGCTACAAAATTCTATTGTTCTGTTAAAGCACTGTGACGAGCTGCAGCAGGTAGAAGGAAGACTGGCCTTTAGAGACTGAGTATTTCTCCTTCTCCAAGGGTCTGAAATTGCATATCCAGGCAAATACTCCAGTCCCAGAATGCTAGGAAGAACAAGTTGTGGGTTTTTTTCTGTATCAGCCACTTGTAAAGTGATTGATCTAATCAGGTCAGTGATGGACTGATGTTTTATACTGGGGATCAAGAGGAAGGCACATAGCAGCATCTGCAGGAATGTTTTGTAAGAATATTGAGAGTATTCCATATTAAGAATTACAATTCTTTATTAAGAACTAGTTTTTCTTTATTAAGAATTATTGAACATTCTTTGAAAGAAGAGAATGGAAATGTCTCCTCACAGCTCTGAGTAAGGCCCAGGGAGGGGATTCAGATTCCACCAAGGCTGGTTTGGTGCACAGCACAGCTCCCTCAGTCCCCTCAGCACACAAACGACCTGGATGGAGGTTCACACACTGCCACAGAATTCCTGGCTGCAAATATGGAGGTGTGAGGAGACAGAGGGCAAAAATGTACAAATTTTGACTTCCAGTACTCATATTCCAATTTCAAAAGCCATTCATATTCAAGTGGCGTGTCTTCAGAAAGGCATCCATTAATATTGTAAGTCATATTACCTTCATTTTGAATTTGGAAAACGAAATAAAGGACAAAAAATACTCTTTACAATTAAAGCAAGCATTTTTGAAATTGATTAATTCAATTTAATGCAGAATACTTATGTTGGTAAGTGTGATCAGGGAAGTTTTGACTACAGACAAAAAATATACATGTCTACCTCGATCAGAAGCTGGAGTCAGGCTGATAAAGCTTCTACATTTCTCACCTAAAAAAAGAAAAAAAAATTAAATCAAATTCAGAATTATTTTGTATTCTGTAGTGATCTAAAGAAATAGATTAATAGAAAGAAGAAAATGCAAAATCTCTCATACGAGCAGAAAGTGAGAAGATCAGGAGAAGCTGTTTTTAGTGTACACAGAGACCCTGGCACATCAGCTTCTCCTGGGGTTTAAGCAGAGAGTCCTCACAGACTCCTTCAAGGCAGAACCAGAGCCTGGAAGACTTAGAGAAAGGCTGTGAATTGCTTTCCATGGGGTGGTGGCTGGGAAAGCCAGGAGAGGCAAATTCCTTTGCAGAAGTGGCAGCCTGGAAGCAATCCTCCTGTTAGGGCAGAGCTGCTCTCCTCACAGCAGCAAGGCTGCTGCTCACACAAATTCCCTCTAAGCTTCATTCCAATTTCTTCCTGTAAGCTTTGATTTTCAAACCCACATGACCTCCTGTCCCCCACACAGATGCTGTGAACAAAGCTCTCAGAATTAATTCTCTGATCTGGACATGCTGGGTGTTTTTTTCCAGCTCCTAACTGCACCAAGTCAGAAAACATGAGCTTCCAAACATGAGCTTCCATAGCAGATGCTCAAATTACACAACCCTGGTACCCATTGCATGGGTAGAAGGTGGCTTTTGGACACGTGGTTTGCTCTGATCTTTGACATTTTCCCCTTAAAACTGCATAACTTGCAAGAACTTCTGGTAGAACTGGACTTTCAGGACACGTGACAGTGAAAATATTTGTGTTTTATGGCATAGGTGACAGCTGCTTTGATTTATCTGAAGTTCTGTTCTAGCTTTTGCTTTTAAACTGATCAGGACAATCACGGGAAAAACTTAATGTTGGTCTGGTTCTACAAGAAATGCTTGAATTCTTGAACCAGCAATTCCCTTATACAAAATTACAAAATTTACTAGAAGGTTTCTGTAATGGCAAGCTAATAATTTCATATAAATATGAAAAAATATTTCAATAATTTCATTCTAATAATATTTTACATATGCAGAGTGAGCCCCAATTAAATGCCACCACTTATGGCTAGTAAGTCTCCATGTCATGTTTTAGCAGGATGAAAAGAATCCTCTTCTGCTTTGATTTATGCAAGGTGAATTCACAGTAAGAAAGTAGAAATACTTGTGCTCAAGAGGAAATCCAGGAACTAATTTAGATCCCACAGATATATTAGTGCAAATGATTTAAAAGTAAATTAAAATCAGTTTGTGTTTTTTATGTTGCCATAGGGGATCATAAGGAATTATTTATATCAGAAAGAATTATTTTATTAAAATAAAATTATTCATTTTTGACTAAAGGAATAAAACCACTGGAAAAATGAAATGCTTTCCTGTTAATGTCATTTGACTTGCTGTTATGGTGAGTAGAATAAAAAACTAATAATCTTCATCTGTACCACAACCTGTCAGCTAAATCAAAACCACAACCTGTCACCCGAGTGTTCTTTGCAGAATTTATTAGAAATTTTTTAGGAATTGACTAGACAGCACCCTCTAAGGTCCCCTTTGCCAGAGAAGAGCAACTTTTTAAGGATGTAAACACCATGCAATACATAGGCAGGAATGAAGCAGAAGGGAAGGACACACCAAATAAGCAGGAAGAACCATGATCACTTAGTTACATAAATTTCCACGGGTTTACTCACCTTCTTCATTGATAATTTCTTCACAGGAATACCAGATGCCAGCATGGAACTTCTTCTCCACAAACTTGTCATCCCCTGTCTCCCAGATGTACTGCACAGCCTGGCTGTTGTTGCCATCGGGGCTGTTGAAGCGGATGCACAGGTCCCCTTTGCTGTCTCCTTTGCAGAAAGGTTTGGCAACTTTCCTCGTCCCCTCACACCAGTAACTGCTGCTGAAAGCTGTGATAGAGAAGACTAAAGAGAGGAAACTCAGAGAAAATGCTGCTGAGGCTCTGTGCCTCCTGTC
Source organism: Anomalospiza imberbis (assembly GCF_031753505.1). NCBI lineage: Eukaryota > Metazoa > Chordata > Aves > Passeriformes > Viduidae > Anomalospiza > Anomalospiza imberbis. Next base: position 5,576,935 of record NC_089699.1, on the reverse strand, counting down.
TGCCTCTGGCATGGAGGCTGGCATCTCCCACAGCTGCACCAGCAATTATTCCAGAAACTCCCTTTTGCAAATTTGTGCATCTGCCTGATGGAACACCTGCCTGCCTTCACCATCCCATCCTTCATCCCTCCCACAAAATTGTGCTAGCTTAGGAGTTTAAGGCAGAGAGCAGAGATCTGGGCATGACCAGAAATCATGTGGCAGGGGAGATTAAGAATAAAGGACAGTGTTGCTTGGCAGCAATGTATTGTGAAAGAAATATAAGGAATTGTGACAATAAAGATAATTTGCCCCATGAATCATACACAGAGCACAGAAGCACTGGAAGGACCCCGGTGTGCAATCACTAGAGTTTTATTAATACAAACAAAACATGCCTTTTCACCTTGATTGGAGTCACACTGATGGAATCTCTCTATTCCTTAGCTAAGGAATAAACAAAATCTCACAGTTCCAAATGCTCCTGTGACACTGAACACTTTAAATTGAACACAGTTGTGACTCTTGCTATAAAAAAACTCGAAAGGAGCTAAAACTGGTTGGTCAGCTGCAGCATTTCACAGCGTGCAGCGCTAGCAGGGTGACTGCCTACGTTCAGAGCTCCACCAGTGACAAATAAAAGTCATAAATTACCTGACTTTGCTCATGGTGGTTTCCTGGGCACTGTCCAGTCTGCCCCCATCAACACATAAGTTTTGTCCAAGGGAGGTGAAACATTAGAGAAAATGCTGAATTATCCTTATTTGATATGTGCATCTTCTCACTCTGAAATAGCATTTCTTTTTCCTTCATCTAGGAAACATTTCTCACCTTGGCATGTTATATATATATTTTTTCCTGCTTGTTTGGTGATGCAAGTAAGTTATGCAAAGAACCTAAAGGAGCTGGGGTGTTAGAGTAATTCACTGCTTCATTTTACAACTGTAAAGTCAAGACACGTGCCCTGGGGGAGAATGGTTCCTCAGGACAGACACTGCAGTCACATATGTACCTTCTAATGAAAATAATCTGGATTTTCAAGACACCTCTGTACCCAAGGATGTCAGAGCTGGAGAAGCAGATGAGTCCCAGCATGAAACTCAAGGATAACAGCATAAATGCCTGCTTAAGGTTGTTGTGAAAAGCTCAGCTTACAGAGTGCAAGACTAAGCAGGTCTGGTTTGCAAAGGCAGAGCAAATCTCACAACCCAAAATCCAGATGTAGCTCCAGCCAGGAGTTATTTTTTCCTACACCTTTGTCTCGCTGCATTTTCTCAAGGGTGTAGCACTTGTGAGAGCAGGAGAGGGAGCAACTGTGAGAGCAGGAGGGAGGAAGGGAGGGAAATCCTTCTAAGGATTAAACACTGATCTGTGGTTCTATTCCTGTGACTAATCTGCATATGGCTGTAATTAAATATATTTTGAGACCTGTGAAACCATTGATACCTTCTAGAGGGCAGCTGCAGTCTGAGGTGGTTCACAGAGACAATTTTTGCTCATTCCCTAGCAATGCTGGTACCACAACTTTCAAATCAATTTTTCATGCAAGAATGGCTCTGTTTAATAGGAGAAATTTATTGGTTAGTTCTGTCTAAACTGTGAGAAAAGAAAGAAAATAACAGAGGAACAAATAGGTTTGCTGGACCATCCTTCCAGCAAAGTGTTGCATGCAGTGATTTTTGCTGGAATAAAGTTGAGAGGTGTGTGAAGAGAATACATGCAGGTAACACCCAGACAGCCACGATCCACCTGGCAGCTGAAGCTTTGAAGAAAACACTGAACATCACAAGAATTGTAGTAAAACTTAACTGCTGGTATGTTTTTTTTTCACAATTAGATTCTCACTGATCCTGCACTGGCTGTGCATGTTTGGCAAAATATGACCAAAAAGCATAAAACCAACTTTTACTGAGCTGTTTTCTGACAGACAACCAGAGTCAGCAAGCTTCCTACACAAAGTTTTTCTGTGTTCTAAGGTGTCGTTTGTTGGTTTCATAAGGTGCATATAAATATACATACATATATTAAAAAAATATATAAAAATATATACATACATGTGTATAAATATATATGTGAATAAATATATATGTGTAAATATAGACATATATATATGTGTATAAAAATATATATAAATATGCATATATCTATATAAGTATAAATATATAAAAATATATAATATATATACACATATATAGGCATAATATATAGAAATATATAAAATATATATAAATATATACATATATCTATATATAATATAGCTAAATATACACATATAACTATATGTATATAAATATATATGTGTTTTTGTGGAGCTGGATTGCATTCTGGTGAAATCACTGCCAAAATCCCTGTGGAGCTTCAAGGAGCAGGATCAGCCCTTTAATGTTTTAACAGTTTTCTGACTTCTCATTGGCTAATGGAGAAGCTACAGTAAGCAGAGTTGCTGGGAAGTTTAGACTAAGCTCTCTCTGCCTTTAATCAGAAAAACCAAAACGTACTTGGAGTCAAGCAAAGCTAAACACTTCAGGAGACTCCCTCAATAATTTGGAAAGAGCATTCATGGAACAGTGGCATTCATAAAAGAAGACACTTTTACTTCTCTTATTTTTTAAATTAATATCATTGATTTTAGAGTGAAATAGCAGAGCACTGGGGGCAAATTTATTCCACTGGGCATGGTGACACTTTTTGCTCTTTATTCCAGCATGGGACTCTGGTGCAGGATAGCTCCAACATCTGCCAGCTCTATCATGATATTGTTCCTTGTGAAGCAGGTAAGCTAATTCAATAATTAATAATCGACAGTATAGAAGTGAATTCCTAGCACGTAGCATTTTAACAAACAAAAAAGCATGTTTCTACCAAAGATCCTTCCGACGTAACAATTTATTGCTAATTAGTCATGAGACATAAAGGCTGCAAAGCTATCGGGTTTTATATTAGAACTCTCTCTGGCTAGGCCATTTATTGCCATTTTATTCTATTAATCCTCACTCATGCCGTGAATAAATTATGTTTACAACCATTTACACAATCCCTTTTCATGCCAGTATTGATCGGTACTGGATTATATTTGTTTTCCAGTTTTCCTACCAGATAAAAATACTTTTATGATCACATTTATTTTCTACTGTTTTTTCTCTGTTCTAAACCCAGCTTTGATTTGTTTCTGGCACTGACTTGTGAGGATTGAATCTCCAGTTTGTGAAATCTGGCTGGTTTTGTTCTGCACCTCACCTCCATACAGAAAGCAAATAAATCTGTATGAGATTTCTGCCTTTATTTCTTCTACAGATCCACTAAACCATTTTATTTTTATTTTTTCCCCTAAATCTTTACAGAATTCTAAACACTTCTTACTTGCTATATAAATTAGAGGGAGTTTAGCTATTTGATGAGAAAATATCTCAGTGTGATTCACTTCACGGAAATTTTCATGTAGGTTTTTAGTAATTCTTATTTATTTATTAATCTCAATCTTGATTTGAATAAATTTCTAAAGTAATTACTGATATTTGGTAAATTTCAATTTAACTGAATAAAATTCACACATCTATTTAGGGTCCATATCTTTGAAGTGTATGGGCATCAGGACATCAAACCGAAATAAAAAAGGTATTTCTACCCACTTAATCTCCATTTTCTTGGGTTTCTAAGAAAGTGGGTGTGCAGCTTTATGTGCTGTAAAGCCCATATCTGTGTTTCTAATATTTTTATAAGAAAAAATTACCAGGAGAGAAATACATACATATATATATATATATATATTTATTTATTTATTTATTTTTATTTATTTATGAAAATATTCCTAATATTTTCGTATAATTCAAATCTAGAGTTTCTCTGCATAGAACTTGTGCTTATAGAACTGAAACAACTCTCAGATTTGTGAGACACCTCAGCCAAAGCATTAGTTCCATCCGTGCTAACAGAAAATCTCCCAAATACTTCTGTGAAATCAAAACTTTGCTAGACTAATCACAGTGAATTAATTTGTCATAGTGGTTCTTGCGACTTGTTTAAAGAAATGTGTGCTGCATTTCTTTATCTTTTGTTTCATAAGAAAGAAACATTTAAAGGAATAACAGCCATAAATCACTATATCTGTATTTTCTAGCAAAAACCTCTATAGATGGGGAAAATATCCATCAGACTAAACCTAGATCAAGGCTGGAAGAATGAATAAATATTTTTCAGCTTTTATTTTTGATTTATGCCCAAATTGAAGGGTTTTTTCTGTCCATAAGAGCATAGCCTGAATAAACAGAAACATTTCATTTCACTGCCAGCTTAGTATAAAAAATTTAAAGGGTGTAATTCTGACTTTACTGTAGTCAGTTATTAAAAACTTAAATTCAAACTGGTCTGCATCCAACTATAATCCATTTCCTAAATGAAAGCTTCAGGCAGCGTTTTCTTCTTCATCCAACAAATGTCTAGAGAGTGGTGTCTTCTTGGTGCAATCTCAGTAAAGGGCCAGACACTTCCAGGGAATTTTGATTAAATTTCCTCATGGGTGAACTTCAGCACAAGCAGGGGCCAGGCTGGCGGGCTGAGGCAGTTCCTTTTTTACCAAAAAAAAACTTCAGACAACCTGAAGTGATGTCCAGGGTGGGGCAAAAGACCATGGACTTTCTGAGCTTCTGTCTTGGCGACTGGAGTTCAATTTTCCCCAGTCAGAAGTCCTGTTTCAAAGCAGTGGCCAAATGGCAACTGTAAATGCAAGTGAAATGTAAAACAGACCAAAGGCAGCATGTTTAATTGGCAATTTCCCGTGACCTCAACCAGGCACTGGCTGGTTGAGATCATGGGAAATTGCCCTGACAGTTTGTATTTCTACCATGGAACTTGCCCTGTATCTAACCCAAAACTTGGAGCATCACAGGACTCTCCTGGGATCTGTAATCACAGCCTGAATTGTGGCACCTGAGGTGTTTGTTGGGCCTGTCAGGACACAGCCCAAGGCCCACAGCCCATCCCTGGCAGTGTCCCAGGCCAGGCTGGCCAGGGCTTGGAGCAGCCTGGGACAGTGGGAGGTGTCCCTGCCATGGCAGGGGGGTGGAACAAGACCTTTCTTGTCTCTGAGGTCCCTTCCAACCCAAACCAGTGTGTAATTCTGTTGTTCTGTGACTCGGCCTTCTGCAACATGACAAAACCAGAAGAAGCCTCCACAAGTGCAGCAGTGATTTCTGTGCTCCTCACAAGGACCCAGACTGGAGACCAGCCTTGTCCTGAGAGTGCCCCTCTTTGAAGAACCATGGACACACAGGTGTCAGGACACAGAGACGAGCCTGCCTCTGACTTTTTGTTGACTCCTTTCCACTTAAACAGACCTAGAACATCCATTAATTCCAGTTCACGAATTGCTGCCATTCAAGTCATCATGGTTTCTTGTTGAATATCTGGTTATTATTTCTTTGAAGACACAAACCTAAGGGGATTTCTTAGTCTTTTAGATCGACCATTAAGGAAACCTGGGGCAGCCACAGCTACTCTGTGAAATTTTTCACTCTGATTAGTAATTCAATTTTTTAATATGTCTTTCTAACTACACTTTAAATTATTTTTTCAGGTCAGCTGACAGCTCTTAACCATTTTTTGTCAGCTGCAGCTCTGATTCTATGTAGACTTGATTTTTTTTCATCGGAAAGTTTTATGGTAGAAAATAAATTTATCTCACGAGTATTTACACCAATAGGGACCAAATATTGGCTATGTGGCCACCAAAACAAATTTATCTCACAAATATTTACACCAATAGTGGCCAGGCATTGGCTATATGACCAAAACAAATTCATCTCACAAATATTTACACCAATGGTGGCCAGGTATTTGCTATATTACCAAAACAAATTTATCTCACAAATATTTAAATCAGTAGTGATTAGGTATTGGCAATATTGCCAAAACAAATTTATCTCACAAATATTTACACCAATAGTGATCAGGTATTGTCTGTGTGACCAAAACAAATTTATATCATAAATATTTACATCAATAGTGATTAGGTATTATCTGTGTGACCAAAACAAATTTATCTCACAAATATTTACACCAATAGTGACCAAGTATTGGCTATGTGACCACCAAGACAAATTTACCTCCCAAGTTTTGACATCAGTAGTGACCAGGCACTGGGTGTGTGCCCGTGCCTGCAGATTTGAGGAAATGGACAATTCCATCGGGAAGTGATGTGGAACTGTCATTTGGGCCGAGCCTGCTCCTCACTCTTGTTGAGTGAACTTCCCCATGACTGTGGGGAATCACTGAATTCCTCACTTCCAGGAACATTCCTCCTCCCCAGGAATTGAACCAAACAAGCTGCCAGTTGGCCACGGCGAGGTTTCCTTTGTGCTCGCTTGGCTGTTTAACGCGTTTGTTTATCACAAACTGGAGTGTTCTCCCTCCAACCAAGCAGTTCTGTCACAAATGCGTCATCTCCAAGTCTCTGCCTCTTCAGCTGGGGTTCACTGACCCATGAGTGCCTGAGGAATCTCCCCTGGCTCCCAGAATTTTGAGGCCTGCATGAGGGAAATGTCAAGATGCTTTTTTATTTTGGAAACATGCATTCCTTTCTCATGGCTGCTGTAAATATTCTCTCCTTATCTTGCAAGCCCATCCACGGAAGAATGATTATCGTTTTTCTACTCCCTCAAGCTTAAAGTGGGTGTCTGGAAATCGGATGAGAGACTAAAAGCAGAGTATTGAGCAGGCAATGTTTTGCACAGTGAAAATATGCATGAAATAGTGACCCTGCCTAAGAGCCAGTTCACCAAAACACTGTTCTTGTTTTGAAAGTAAATAAATATGATTTTCTTCATTAAAATAAAAGCAAACCATAGGTCTAAAGGAACAAAGGTGAAGTTCACAGCCATATATTGTTCTGGTTATATACCTCAGCCCTTGGCACATCAGCGTGTTCAGACAACACCAGGACAACCACAAATGTGTTCAAGGCAGTTTCAAAGAAAGGCTGCAAAAGAAATTGACTTTTCCTGGAGAACTGAAAGGCATCTTTTAGTAAAAAGATTATTTAGAAAACTTAAATACTTTGTTTGCTCTCCAAAATATGCTCCTTAGAATCGGTAATATTTTCAACCAGTAGTGAATTTTTCACTTTTGGTGACTTGCAGTAACAGCAGTCTTTGACTGCTGTGGCCTCTGAAAGCCCTGCTGTCAGGAGACCAGGGGGTTTGTTGCACAGAGGGTGCCTAGGATGGTATTCTTGTCTATGGATAAATAATGATCAAGTCATTATTTATCCATAGATGCAACACTGAGCTGTAAGCAGCATTTCCCATTATCCTTCCTGACCTGCTTTGCTCCCAAAAGGCATTTCTTCACCCAAATCACCAAGTGCTTTTGCATTGAATTCTTCTGGTTTTAGCCATTGGTTTCCTAAACAGCAATTATCAGCTGTGGCCCTCTTAAAGACCTCTGCAGCCAGATAAGGATGTGTCTGTCATTTTATTGTGTAGGAAATCTAGAGGGCAAAGACTCTTCTCACCTATGGAGACAAGAAGAAAGCAAAACAGTGCCCTACTGAGGCAAAAAAAGGGCAACACGGTGTAAATGGGCAAGTAAAACTAAAATTTACAGAAGTGTTTCTTAAAAAAGAAAAAAAAAAAACCCAAAAATGAAAAAGAGGAATAGAAAGATGTCTATGGCACAGTTGCAGCTGCTGGCAAAATAAGTGGTCTGTGAAATGCTGAGCAGGAGAACAGAACGCACCAGAGGAAAGGTGTTAGTAGCTAAATAGCATTGCTTATTCATACTGTTTTAGTCAACTTTTTTTCTTTTTGTTTTTTTTTTTTTTTTTTTTTTTTTTTTTGGCTGTACTACTCTACCAGGTATGCTTGATTGTCTTTAAATATATTCTAAAACCAAAAAGCCCTTTAGACTTTTTTTACCTACCATTCCTCCATTCTCCTTTCCTCTCCTCTCCTCATTTCCATGCTCAGACCAGAATTTCTTGTAATGGAAAGAAACTTGTCATTAAGGACTAAAAGGATCTAACTGATTTTTCTCGTGTACAGTATTTTCACTCCCAGGCCAAAGGTTCTCTGCTGGAAAAAACCACTACTGGATGGAACAAATACAAACAGGAATGCTTGAGAATGCTGCAGGAATCATCTGTAGATGGTGGTAAGGAATTAAGCAATGAAGAAACTGATGAATATGCAAATATTGTTTTGCTGTATGTCTGTTCCTAAGTGTAGAACAATTCACCTGACACAAATATTAGCTTGAAGTCCCTTGTTTGCTTTCCTTTCCCAGTGGTCATAGAATCATATAATCACAGAATCACAGAACACCCTGAGCTGGAAGGAGCCACAAGGATCACCCAGTGCAGTCCCTGTCCCTGCACAGACCCCCCAGCAACCCCTCCTGGGCATCCCTGGCAGCCTCGGGGCCGTGCCCATTCCCTGGGGAGCCTGGGCAGAGCCAGCACCCTCTGGGGGAAGAACCTTTCCCTAAATCCAGCCCAAACCTCCCCTGGCCCAGCTCCAGCCGTTCCATGGGTTCTGGCACTGCCACGGAGCAGAGGTCAGAGCTGTCCCTGTGCTGTCCCTCAGGAGGAATCTGCAGACCCTGGAGAGGTCTGACCTCAGCTTCCTTGTGAATTTAAGCAATAAACTTATCTCATACACAACATTCATCTGCAGTATCTTGTTTCTCTGGAGCAGCTCACAGGTTCCCTGCAACAGTACAGAGTGGTTTCCATGATTGCCCATTGCCTGCACAACTTTTTGTACAACTTTTCTTTGCTTCTCTCCCCAGGAGTACATTGCAATGGGACATTTGACCAATTTGTTTGCTGGCCTTACTCACCCCCAGGAAATGTCTCTGTTCCTTGTCCTTCATATTTGCCATGGCTGGAAAATGGTAATGCCAAAGTGGTAATGCCAAAGTGGTAACTTCTCGTGGAGTCTCTCCTCTTTCTACCACTTCTGAACTGAGGCACAAAATCATTTTCGATGTTTATTTGCTCATTGTCAGCTGTAGAGCAGCATTTGCAAGGTCATGGAACCATGTGTAGTGGTTTTGGGTTGTCAGTTTGAGATTTTTTTGGTTAATGTGCAAATTAGTGGGGTGGGTTTCATGCTGGTCAATTATTAGTGCACTTACTAGAATGTAATACTTATTACATTAATACATATTACTTATATATAATTACATTCTACTAGAATGTAATACTTATCGGTTTTTTGATGTGAGGTTGGAATAGGAGAAAGGTAAAGTAGATTTAAAACTTTAAAAGGGTATAGAGAAAAAATTATAAGTAGTAGCTAAAAGAAAGAGTAATAAGAATTAGAATAAAATTTTTAAGATACTTTTATTTTTTTTACAATTTTTTAAAATGATAATTTAAAGAAATTTTTTAGTGATAATGTAAAGAAAAAAACCCTAAAACCACTACAACATACTGCCAGGGCTTTATTCATAGTAACAGGTTCAGGGTTCAGCTTCTGAGTCCTTTCATGGGAGACTACTACCAGCTGCTTAATAATAATAATAATAATAATAATAATAATAATGATAAATTATCAATATATAACAATATAATATATAATGTATAATTATGATATATTTAGTTTAATTATTATACCTAATATACAATATATAATAGCTATTATATATTATATATAATATATTAAATATATGGTGTATATTTTTAATATATTATATATTTAAATAAATTATATAATAATATGTTTACTATAAATAATAATAGCCTTTTTTATACTTATAAGCATTAAGACACCAAGTTTCTATCTAATCTCCCAAATAGCTTCTGCCAACCATTTAGGACAAACCCAGCTCTTCCCAATAAACAAAAGCATCTTGCCTCCATGGAATGGAGACTCTTTTTTTTCTGTCTGAATTTCTACCAAAGGAAGATTTCTGATCACATTTTATGGATGGTTTAAGGTTTTTTCCCAGTGTCTGGTATTCATACTGATGGAGCTCCTGCTCCATCACAACAAACTGTGCTCCCAAAGCAATTCTCTGAGCTCTGAGCTGAGCAAAACAAGATATTCTGGTTGTTGCTATCAGCCTTAAACACTTTCAACTCAAAGAGGATTGAAAAAGCTCAGGTCTGACTAGAAATAAACGGGTGGCAGCTGTTAAGGACAACATCAGACAAACATCATCCAGGGTCCCCACACCATTCCTCTGATGCTGTGGGCAAATTCCTAATTAGTACAAACTGGGACAATGCAGTGGAAACCGAGAAAACTTCATCAGTTCACCCCACCTGCTGAAGGTGGACAGAAATGAAATATCAGCCTGCAACACCAGTGTTACAAAGATCATTCCCTAATCAAATCCTTGTGCAGTTTGGACTGCACAACCTGCTCAATGAATTACCCATTCACGAGCTTAACGAGGAAAAATGAATGAAGGGGGATGTAAGCTTCTCTTTTGGATGCACTGTGTGGTTTTCTTGTAAGAAACAGGTACATTCTGGGAATTTATTTCTGCTGGATTACATTCCTTCTTTGTCCTATGTGACTATAAAAAATGTATTGACAAAGATAAAAGAAAAGTGGGTTTTATTCTTGTTTTTGAGTATGGGTGGTATAGAGGCTATTGTGGAGGTAGAAGTCTTTCAAACGTGTATGAAAAATGATATCTCTACTTTGACCTTTCAAGCTAAAACTCTGTTTACTTTCAGGAAGTGTAGGACATGTATACAGAGTCTGCTTGGATGAAGGGATTTGGCAAACAAAGGAAAATTCCACAGACATTTGGCGGGATAGTTCAGAATGTTCTGAGAAAAATCATTTCCAAAAAAATGTAAGTATGTTTTATATTATGGTTGAAAACTTTAATCTTCTTAATCTTTTCTTGAGTAACTGACAAAACATTTCCATTTAATACCTGCAAAGAATCTTCAGATTTCATTTAAATTGCCAAAGAGAAAGCTGTTATTTTATTTATAAGAAGCAGAAAAGAAAATATTGACGGGATTCCTGCTTTACATGGCATAAGTTATTGTCTGTTCAGAGTCCAGTGTTCACATGTGCTGATTTTCTCCTAATAAAATAGAAAAACACTGCAACTTGTCAAGCAAGTAAGCATCCCAGCATCTCCCCAAATCACATTGGTCTGTGAAAGTCAGACAACTTCCCTTCTGAGCCTTTCAGCGTTTAATGAGCCTTTCAGCATTTAATGAGCTGTTAATTGGTTATTTCAAAGTCAGCTGGTCAGAGACTGGAGGATTCACCCTTATCTAATGCCATCCTTCCTGTATTTCTCATACTGCATCAGGCCAGGGGCTGGACTTTATCAGCCAAACTTCTTTTGCCATGGAATTCAGAATTAGGTCTCTTAGGTAAGCACTATCACCAGTATATTTTATTTTTTAATACTGACAGAGTATTATCTTTGTCAAGTAACACTGCTTTACTGATTGGTTTTGAAACATTATTAGTTTAGTATCTCTGTGTATTACTACGTTTTTAACTTATATGGTAAATACATGAATTTCCAAACTTTCAGTTTATTTATGCAAATGTAATAAATATTCATAAGTGCTGAGTGTTTTCCAAGGTTTGTTGACCATTCTGGATAGCATATTTGATTCTGCAAGACATATTATTTCATCTTGTGTGACAGCAGACAATTTCTTTGAAAGCTTTGACCAGCTTTCCTACCAACACTAAATGTGGGCTTGTTCTGTTTTATTTCATTGAATAAATTCTATTCAATTTTATTTGTTTTATTTAATTGAATAATATGCTCAATTTGTTTGTTTTATTTAACTGAAGCCCCCCAAGCTGTTGGAAATAACCCAGAGCCAGCATCTTCACGCATCAAGAGGAATCAGCTTGGTTTCATGTGCTTTGGTGTTGCAAAATTGAAATAGCCAAGATGATACCTTGAGATTTTTGCAAGGTTTTTACCTGCTGGAATGTTTCCATGGAGCAGAGTGACCAACAGCTGGGAATTTCCTGCACCCACACTGCTTTCCCTGGGCACTTCCACCCCCTTCAAGAGAGGCATGGCTCACTAGCATGAAATTATTAGAGAAAACTGCTGGCAGGAAGACACTGCCACAGTCCCTGGTGCTGAGTAGTAGAACAAGAAAAACAGCAAAATCAGTGAGGAAAAGACACAGGTTCTAAGAAATATATAAAGAAATATACACATATCCTGTATCTCATTGCCTCTTCAGAGATGCTTTTCCTGGGCTAGAAGTTTGAAGAGTTGGGAGGCAGACATAAGCAGCTAAAATGGAAAAAAAAAAAAAAAACTTAGGAAAAATAAATGTTAAATTAAGGAACATTCACTTAAATTAAGGAACCACTTCAACTATCCTGGTGGGTACCTTTCAACTCAGGCTGTCCCTTGATAATCTATGCAAGTGTGAGTAGTTCTCTTCCTCCTCTGAGGTCTTATTTGTCATTCAAAGACATTCAGGACAGCTCTAATTTCTTAATTATATTTTTTCCTTTGAACTCAAGACAGAAGTCAGCCTGTTTCAATAGCTCTAGACAGAGCTGGCTCCCAGAATTGTGCAGACACAGCTGGCTGGTGGCTGTGTGTCCAGGCCACACACACACGCTTGGTGTGCAGGTTCAGTGAGTTATCTCTGCAGCTGCTCACCCACCAGGATCCTCTTGGTGCACAAGAATCATGGCTGCATGATTTGTGATTTGGGCTACAAATGGTGATTGTGCAGGAGAAATCTGGGAATAGTCTGGGAGTGCCTTTGGATTTTAAAGGAACTCAGGGTGCAAGCATCTGTGTCACACACGGATTTCAAAAGGCAGTGCAGAGAGCAGGGAGCAGAATCCTGCCCTAGCTCCATGAAAGTGATCCCCAAAGTTTCTGAGCTGTGTTTCTGCTCTGTCCCCCTGCCTACATAACACATTTTTCTTCTTTTTTCCCAGGAAGAAGAACATAAACTACTCACCACATTACAGCTGTTGTACACGATAGGATATTACTTTTCTCTCATCTCACTGGTACTAGCTCTGCTTATACTTTCTTTACTCAGGTTAGTAAAAATGTACATGCATTTTAAACATACAGAGACATTCCACATTAGCAAAAATAGAAATTGTTTTCTCTTTCTTTCCTTTGTGTTGCTCGATGAAAAAATCCTGAGAGAAAGAAGGATGTTCCTGCAACAGATGAGGTGTTAGGTAGAAATTCTTTACTGTGAGGCCCTGGCACACATCATCCAGAGAAACTGCCCCATTCCTGGAAGGTTTTAAGGCCTTGGAGCAACCTGATCTAGTGGAAGGTGTCCTTGCCCATGGCAGGGAGGATAGAATGAGATGGGTCTGAAAATCCTTTCCAATCCAAACCATTCTGTTGATCCCATGCAGATAACTTGTGTGTTTCCAAGGAGCAATACAAATGCAATTTCTAAGCAGAACGCATTGATGGCAACAATATGAATAAAACAGTTGTTTTGCTGGGCTTTTGTTGGCTTTTAAAAAAATTATTTCTGTAAATTAGATATATTCTGGAGGGTTCATACATTATTTTGTCTCCCACAGAAAACTTCACTGCACAAGAAACTACATCCATATGAATTTATTTGCTTCCTTTATCTTGCGTGCTGCAGCAGTTCTGATAAAAGACTCTGTATACTACAACATTTATTCAAAAAGACCAAATGATGAAAGTGGATGGATATTATACCTCAGTCCAGAGGTACTGTGTGAATTCACAGCTAATAATAAATGTGTGCTTCTAGTGCTCATAACAGTTACAGCTTTGGAAGTTTGCCCTACGGCATCAAGTGTTTGAGGTGTTTGTGAGCTGAGCTTTGGATGCTGGAATTTTGTTTATAAAAGTTGGGGTAAACAAGATGAAATCCTGATTGTAAGAGATTTCTTTTAAATGAGCTGGAAGAAGCAATTAATTGATTGTAATATTTAGAAACAGCCACTTAAGCAAAGCATCTCACACCTTGCAGCCTTGAGAAAGAAATCTCTGTGTTTATTTGGCACAGATTATCTATCTATATCATCATCTATATCTCTGTCATCATCTCTGTCATCATCTCTGTCATCATCTCTGTCATCATCTCATCTCTATTACATATATATCTATATATTATAATATATATTATCTATCCACTATATATACAATATAATTATATAAAAGATATAATATATTATATATTTCTAATAATTCTATAATAGTGATATATTGTATATACATTATATAGTTTTATATATTAAATATATATTTATAAATAATATATTATACACATATTGTATATGATTATAGATAATATATAACATTATATAATAATATAATATATATAATATAATATATATTATATATTATATATTTTATATAAATAATATATTATTTATTAATCTAGATATTTAATATATAAAACTATATAATGTATATATATATATGTATATTGTTGTAGGAATAGAGCTTGTCCATATCAGAAAGGAAAATTATCTGCAAGATAATTAAAGATAACTATTATTTTAACAGCTCATCAGTGAAAACCTTCACATGCAGATCATGGCATCGATATTTACTCCTGGTCTCTCATTCCTACAGATTGTAATCATTTGCAGGACTGCCCAGTTTTTCATGCATTACTTTGTTGGGGCAAATTACTTCTGGCTATTAGTGGAAGGAATTTATCTGCACACGTTGTTGATAACTGTGGTGCTCTCTGAAAGAAGACTGCTACAGTCATACATTGTGATAGGATGGGGTAAGTCCAGAGCTGTTTCCAGCACTGATTATCTGGTGCTTTGCTGAGTCAGTGGAGGATATTTTGTGGAGGGAAAAAAAAATCTACTTCTACAAGCTTGGCTGGAATAGATTCTTCTTTTCTTTTCAGTTGTTCCAATTCTGTTTGTGGGCCCATGGGGAATAAGCAGATCCAGACTGGAGAACACTGGGTAGGTTATTAAATAAAATCTTCTTTGGAATCCTGACCTTGTTTGCTTGGCTGAAAGCCCTTGGCAATTCTTGACCCAAGAACTGACCATCAAATTATCAGATTATACAGCACCTATGGATACTTGTTACATTTTCAAGGTTCCCTTTAGTACTTTTACATTTAAAATAAAACTTCTGGGAATTCTCAGAATAACTTATGCATTTAGCAAGGAGTAGAATGAACTTTCACTGTTCCTGAAATGTTCATCCATCTACATGAAGCAATTGCATATTTTGCCTCAGTCCAGAGGAACTGTGTTAATTCATAGCTAATAATAAATGTGTGCTTCTAGTGCTCATAACAGTTACAGTTTTTGGAAGTTTGCCCTACAGCATCAGCTGTTGAGGTATTTTTAAGCTGAGCTTTGGATGCTGGAATTTTGTTGATATAAGTTGGGGTAATTAAGATGAAGTCCTGATTGTAAGAGATTTCTTTTAAATGAACAGGAAGAACAAATTAATTGATTGTAATATTTAGCAACAGCCACTTAAGCAAAACAACTCACACTTTGTAGCCTGACTAACCTGTCAGTAAGAAGAGGAGACCAGTCCTTTCCTTGGAGACCACCTACACTTCGAGTTTATTTCATATTCACTGCCACTTTTTAGAGAAAAAAAGGAAATTGTAATGGAGGCTCATGACAAAACCTGATAGTGACTGAGAGTTGATATTTGTGAGGGCATCAGGGACAGTGACATGCACCAGCAAGCACCAGCTTTTGGTCTTCAGTGATGCTCTTGGTGACATCACATAAACTTTGTGCTTTATGTATGGAATCTTTTGTTCTTCTCTTATTTTTCATGGTTTCCAGAGAATTTTATTTGCAACTCCAACATGGATAATAAGCAACATCCAAACCATAATTATGGTCTTACAGAGTCAGATGTCGGATAAATTCTAAATGACAAGCCAGGATCCTACAGATCCTCAGGCTAATTAGCAAGAAAAAATAGGACAAATTAGAAGGTTAAAGCAGGAGAAAAAGAGACATCTTCAAGGAAACTGTATGCATATTTTTTAGCAGATCAAGAAGCATGGTCACAATTCCCAGTTGATTCATTTCCAGTCTCCAGATGCAGATAGATAATTTAAGTAGGATTAATTCCATTAGGGGGGTTTGGTGTGATGTTTTGTGGATTTGAAGACTGAGTTTACCAGATAGTTCTGAAGTTTATGGTCCAGGAAACCCTGTATCAACATTCATGTGGATAGATCTTCAGAGCTGTTGGTGAAACTCTTCCTAGCTTTATTCAATTTCTTTTGGGGGCCGCCTGAAAAAGTTGAACTTCACCAAGTTCCTTTTGAAATAAATAGATAAGTTATGTGAGCATTCTAACATTTTTTCCCCCTATGAAAATAACTATACTTTATTCTCCAGGTGCTGGGGAACAAATGAACACATGGGGATCTGGTGGATCATCCGAGGACCAATGTTGTTTTCCATTGCAGTAAGAATTAAATAACCTGTATTATTTTTCCCTCCTTGGTCTTTGTAATTAGTGCCATTTTTGTCCTTCAGAAGTTTGAAACAAATAAGATACAGTTTCCTACCACAGAAATATCAAGGGAGACACAAAGCGACAGAAGGGATAAATTTTTGTTCAAAAAAAGAGGAAGCAGGGTTCTGTGTTTAAAAAAAAATGAAATGTGATTTTGTAGTGGAAGATCATGCATCAAATATATGTCAGGCTGAATAAGGCAATGCTAAGTTACTCAATTTTGCATATTTATTATGTGACAATAACCTGCTTGTATTCCAACCTCATCCCAGCTGCATTCCAGTTATTTGGTGGCAAGTTTTGCAAGTGTTTAATATCAATTACACATTTATTTAGTAGCTAACTGGTGTGTGTAACAACATTTGCTGTAAGTAAACCATATGTGTTTTCCTTCGAGGTTAACTTTGGCATCTTCTTAAAAATTCTCAGAATGCTGATTTCCAAACTAAAAGCTCAACAAATGACCTTCCATGACTACAAATACAGGTTTGTAACAGATGACACGGAAGTCCTGATAGCTTTTTTCTTGAGTTAAGTCTTTTGAGCTCTTAGAGAATTTATCACACTTGAGATAGCTCAGCTACTTCAAATGGTATAAAATTAGTAGGATGTTTTTTTGAGGTAGTGTTGGAAACAGAAAAAGTTTAATAAAAGGCAAAATAACAAAGCTATTTTAGAGAAAAACTGAGCTCGAGGTTTTTGTTGAAACACCCAACAAAAGGGATGATTTCTTTTGTTCTCTTCTTTTTCTAGAGAATTATTTAGGTGGGATTTCTTTGGCCTCTGTCTAATTGGGCAGCTCTAGGTCTGAGGTGAAGTTTTAAAGGTCTTATGAGGTGTCTTTTTACAAAATTGAGGCGAGAAACTTTTGGGCTTCTTGTTTTTTTAAGTAGGCAAAGAATAATTTGGTCACTTTGTTAACAGAGGGTACATTCCTACAAAGTCCTGGCCCCTATATAAACATTTTGTCACATCAAAAACTTGTCAGTTTCCCCTAAAGACGTGCCCACCAGCACCAGGTGTAATATATATTCAGAACATGGGGAATAGCTATATTCTGAATAGATATTCAGAACAGGAAAGCAGGCTCCACAGACATTTCCATATCTGGGAGGCAAAGGCAGCTCAGCAGCTGTGTGCTGAGATTTGGGGGCATTTTCACAAAGGCTTTCGGTGCACTGAGATCTCTGCTCTCAGGTGTCTCCTCTCACACCTGTGGCCTCTGCTGCTGTGACACATCTTTCCCTTTGTCACCAAAACTCAGAAGAAAAGGAAAAACCCACTAGCTCTATGTTTGTGGCCTGACAGAGAGTCAGAATTACTTTATTCTGGCCAGGATGTGCCATGGAAAATATTTCATTTACACAAGCCTTTTAACTAGACTTTTCACAGGTTTATGCATACATTATTCTCAAAATCACAAAACTGCTACTGCCATTCCAAAGTCAGAATATTGAGGTCATGTTTTTGGAATAATTTCTTTGTCTCTGAGTTTTTGATTTTTGTCACCAAGGACGTTTAAAAAAATACAATTATACAACATTTTCTTTTTAAGATTGGCAAGATCTACACTTGTGCTGATTCCATTGTTGGGGATCCACGAATTTGTGTTTACCTTCATCACTGATGAACAGGTGGAAGGACTTTCAAGACATATAAGACTTTTCATTCAGCTGACAATGAGCTCATTTCATGTAAGTACTGTTTTGCAAATACTGTTTTTAGGGTTCATGGATCCATGTGCATTTACTGCTCGCCACAGTTATAGTGAATTCTGATTTAATATTATATCCCAACCTACAGTGTCTCTAAATACACTGTTGCAGTAACAAGATAAAACACTTATAAATAAATATGATATTCCCAAACACCAAAAAAAGGAGTCTGACATTTTCAGAAAAAAGGTGTCCTCTGGTAATAGGAAACAGCTCATCACAGACCCCTGCAAACAGGATTCAAATGTGTCATTTCAAACACTCCCAGCCAGAATCATAACCATGAGAATGTCTGCCTCATCTGAGGTTTGGGCTCCATTTTCCTAGAGGATGTTTGTTCACCTTACCTGCAGAGTGACCCTCCCAGGTGCACGCTCACAAAAGTGCTGTACACCTGCATCAAGTTTTAGTTAGCTGTAGGAGAAGATTTGTCAGAGCCCTCAGATGATGGAACAGAAAAACAGATCAGCATCCGCAGGTGGAAAAGAAGCTTCTCACCCACACAGGCAGGAGTGCTTCACAGATGTTCAGGCACTTGGCTCCTCTTCAGTCGCCCTGCCTTAGTTTGCTGTGAGGAGGAGGAAGCTGAGGTGAGGAAGGGAGTGTGGCTGTGGATGTGGTGAAGGAGCCACACTCCAATCAAACAGCCAGTTCCACGTAGCCCAGATCCCAGGGAGAGCTGTTCCTGGAGCTCAGGGGTGCTCCTCAGGTGGCCACTCTTGCACAGGCTGTGCCCCCCTGTAAGGACCTGCTCTCCAGTTTGCCAAGCCAGAGCACTGGACACTGGCACAAAACATTGCTGTCTGCCTGTCCTGAGCGCTGCAGCCCTGCTGAGTAATTCATTTCTGAGAGTACTAATGAACCTGCCAAGCAAAGTTGTCCTTTCCCCACATCTTCCTGCCTTGATCCTCCTGGGGCACCAGGACAGCAATTTCCAGATCTTTATTTGCTGCAAAGCCCAGTGATCCCTCTGGCTCCAGCTGGCTGCTCCTCAGTAATTCACTGCTCTGGCACTGCTGCCCTCTCCTGCAGCCCCAGGCCATCTGAGCATCGCTGCACTTTTCCCACAATTTATGAGAATCCTGGTTTTTACCTTTGCATATATGCACCTGTGCTCTGGTGTATCTATGCATCAGTGTTTTGGCACTGTTATTGAGGCTACACTTTAAAATTTCCACCACAGCTTGAGGGGAAAAATGTCCTGAGTGACAGCAGAGAATTCCTGGAGAGCCACAGCCCCAGAGAGCCTGCTGACATGGTGTTCACAAAATCCCAGAGTTATTTGGGTTGGAAGGGACCTTCATGTTGGAGTATAAGATCCTTGGATAGAAATATCCTTACTTGGAGAGGCTGCAGTGCCTAGATGTTATTTTAAAAGTGCAGAATCATTTTAAGTGAAGTTTTTATTTACTGGCTTGTACAAAGAAATCTGATATATAAACCAGCTTACTCATCCTTGCTAAAGAGCACAAACTTCATTCCTTTTTAGAGAAACATGGATGAGCTTGGCAGCATGTCATGCTTTAGAAGCAAAGCTCCATTAAAAAATACCCAGAGATCTTAGCCAATGTTTATTGCAGATTCTCTTTTTTAGCTGCAGCATTATTTATGAAGGGATTAGCCAAAAAGCACATAAACTGTACCCAATTACATTTGTTTAGTCTGTAAATCTTCTCAGTAGTTTAAAAAGGCAGTTAAACTGTTTTGTTAAAGAAAAAACAATTATCCCTGGGATCTCAGCTGAAGGTTTAACTCAAACATTTTCAAGGAGCACAAAATTAAATTCTAAATAGGAGTTCTGTTGTAGGTAGGATGCTGCTTTGCTTTAGGAAATGGAGCAATCTAAACATCTTGGCTCCCTTGTGCATGGAAATTGTTACCCTGGAAAAAACACTGCTTTCTGGTGGAGAGGACCCAGTTATTTGATGAGCAATTTATCACATTGCAATTGTCATTAGAACTGAAGAACAACTTTGAGGCTTAGGTGTGCATCTCACCTTTCCTACTGGTGTCTCTGCTAATGAACATTTCTTCTGAATTTCTGATTCTCCGTTTTCACTCACACTGGGATAATTCTGAAAATGTGTGTTTGAGAAGTCACAACACACTGGAAAGCTTTCTAAGTGTGAAACTCAATTTACTGGGAGAAAAATGAGTAAGCATGAAAGAAACCAGGATATGAAGTGAACACCAAATATAAATAATCAGCAAAGTTTTCCACCTTCGGGTGGGATTTTTCCAGTGTTTGTCACTGCCTGCTCTGACCCTGCAGCAGCAGTGAGGGAGATCCCCAGAGGTATTTCTGAGCTGAAATCAGCCCAGGGAGGCTCACAGGCAGCTCCTGATCTGTTGAGCCTCTGCCTTCCTCACAGTGCCTATCACCAGGCTTAGCAGGCTCAGGAGTGGAATTTAAATCCTCTTTCTGCTTGTGGTGCCTGTGAGGCCAAATTTGGAGTTCATACCCTTAACAACAGCCCCCCAAACCATCCAGCAGAGTCAGGAACTTTGTACCCCCCCAAAAAAGAGAATTGCCTCCATGAGCAGGAGAAGTGCTGCATGAAAAGTTGCTTTTTATGCTAGTAAATATGTATTTAAATATTTAAAATATTAGATGAGACTACATTATATATTTATGTGATATATATATCACATAAATATCACCTATTAATATCACCTATTATTAACTCTATAATCATCTATTATCATTAATATCACCTATTAACTAATATCACCTATTATTAACACCTATTATTATCACCTATTAATATCTCCTACTATTAACTCTAATTAACTACATCCTCCTGCCATAACCCAGGTGAAGCATGAAAAATGATAGAAATAAAATACATGGAGAAAGCAATTCTGTTTGCTATTTCTCCTGTCCCCATTTCCACTGCACATATGCTTAAGGAATTAATGACTCTAAATAATTCAGGACTGCTAGAAAATTAACAGCAGGCTCAGAATGCTATTGGTTAATTCTGGGTATAATGAAAAATGCTGAAGCTTCTGTGCATGTGGATTTCTTTTAAAACTTTTGTCTGAGCAAAGCAGAAACATTTCTGTAAAAATATGAGTGTGGGAACAATCAAATGCTGCCAACTGAATTGCACCTTTGTAGCTGTGATATAAATATTGCCTTGGGACTCAGAGTATTTATTCTCTTAATCAGAACTTGTGTCACAGATGCCTTGAGACACACCAAAAAAGGGCATTTCCTGAAGCAGTGGGAATAAATCTGCATGTCTGTGGGGCTGAGATGCAGCCTGTAAGCTGCTTTAGCCTGAGATCAAACCCAGACAGAGAGAAGCAAATGGAAATAATAATTTTGGGGTTGGTTTAAAACAAGTTGCATCTGTCAGATTTTTAAAGGTGTTTATATGAATCAATTTCAAAGGAGAAAAAGCAAATGGCCATAACACTAATATAACTGAACTTTGAACTAACACTAATCATTTAATGTAGAAATAATTTGTAAAAAGAGCTCAAATGAGCTCTCAGTAGAATCATTCACAAACCCAAACAAGCACATAGATAATATGAGAAACCAATCTGCATTTTCTTTTTATTTTACCACATGTGGAAATAGCAGCAGTCACGGTATAACACAATAGTTTGGAAACCATTTTATCTTCATTTTGCCACCATTATGTGGTAGCAAAATGAAGATAAAACTGGGTTTTATAATGTGTTCTTCAGCATCTGCACAAAATGTGCCCTGCACTTGCCAAGGAATTGCACAAAAACAAGTGACTGGGTACTTCATTAATTAATAAATGCAGGCAACTACTTTCCTTTTTGAACATTAAGGAGCACTGTTTATATTTATGGTTTTAACACTAATGTCACCTGTAAATTAGAGCTTCAGGTATTTCCTGCACGCTGACTTTCTCCTCTCACTCCCTTTCTCTTACAGGGTTTTTTGGTAGCAGTTCTCTATTGCTTTGCTAACGGAGAGGTAAGACACAATGCTGGGAGAGAAGTTCTTAGTTCATTAGTAAAGTGTATTAATGACACCAAGAAGGATGAACAGTTCATTAGTAAAGTGTATTAATGACACCAAGAAGGATGAACACACTGGCCAGATAAATGCTTTAAAGTAACAAACCAGCTACACCAGCACAACGCTTGGGTAAAGCCGCGTGGTCCTCCTTTCCACAGCCCCTGGGCTTTCCTCCTCCTCCTCCTCCTCCTCCTCCTCCTCCTCCTCGCTGCAGCAGACTGTGAACACGGGAGTCCCTTGAGCTCTCACACACCTCACATCTGCTGAGGAAAAGCTTTCCTAAGTGAGGGTGAAGAGGCTGGACTCTTCAGATTGATTTAGCAAACAAATCTGCTTCCACCCTACAAGCACCAGGTGCAAGGTGAACCCCAAAGGGGCAGGAAGCTCAGCACTTCGCAGTTCCTCTCACTTTACACCTGGTTTTGTGTCAGTGAACCCCAGGGTTAGCAATGACTGTGTTCTCCTCCCCTCAGGTGAAAGCAGAGCTGCAGAAGCAGTGGTCCCGTTTCCTGCTGGCAGATCCCTTCGGCTGCAAGCTCTGCTTTCTAGGGGAAAACATCAAATACCTCAGGAAGTGCTCACAGAAACGCAAAAAACAGCACCTCAGCGGCAGGCACCACTGCTGCCTGGAGGTGAGCAAGCCCTGGGACCTGCAGCTGCAGAAGGTGCTGGGGAGGCAGAGGACAGAGGCCAAGGCAGGCCCTCCACAGATGAGCATGTCCGACAGCAGCGAGGGAGAGGTCACCACCGGAGAGACCACCGAGGAGGTCTTCGAGGAAAGCGAGATTTAGGAAGCTGTCCCCTGGGACAGCACCTGCCAACAGCAGTGCTCAGAGAAAAGGAGTGTTCATCTCTCAGCTGCAGGCTGTTCAGGGCTCGGGGACGTGCAGTGCAAGGACAAAGCAGTTGATATCCCAGGTGTTCCAGCTTTCTTGGTCTAGGAAAAATGTTATTTATCTGGATGTTGCTAAGCTGTGTGGCTGGGGAGAAGAGGTCTCCTGGATGGAGCATTTTTGCTTTTGTGGAGTGCACAAGGAAGCAGGATGAACTCTGGAAATAAGTGGGCTCTGGAGACACGTTTTGTCAGCTTCATCCACATGTGACTGGCTTTGAGTCACATCACGAGCAGTCAGGTTTTCTTTTTCATAGGAGTGGTTCATAAACAGAGGGCTGTGTGTGGAGGATTCCTTCACAGACTGAAATCATACCCCATCTCAAGAAAACCACCCCAATTTTAGAACAAACCAGACCAAACATCTATATATAGAGAGATATAAAACCCAAAAACAAACTTGGGAAGAACCAAGCTTTTGCTTGCATTTTTGAGCATCTTCACTTAAAAGTTTAGTGCTGGAAATGTCATTATGAGATGAAAACCCAAAATACTTCCATGGAATGAGCCCAAATGAAATGTTCTGATACAATTTTTGTTACCTTAGTTCTTCTTTTTTTTTGACACAAGCCACTGTGACTTCTGGTTTGCCCTACACATGTCCTTAATGACAAAACAGTGGTAAGTGCTGCCTCCACCTTCCTCCCAGGGGACCCAAAACGGATTAAGACATGGGATTGTGACAGCACCAAAAAAATATTGTGAAATCCTTCTTCCTCCATTTAACAAGAGCCATGGTGAAGTTTCATTTCTCACATCCAAACTCAACCAGAGACCTATGAAATGCAATTGAGTTTGTTAAAATTCTATGATCCCACTTATGTAACTTACCAATGCTTTTATGATTTTTTTATCAGGCTACAGAGGTTTAGCCATGCAACCTGTGGCATTTATAGTCTTTTATTGCAAAGAATAGATCAAGTCATTGACTAGCACTAGTTCAAGAACGTATTTCTGGCACTTTAAGAAGGTATTTCTTTTACAATTCTATCTGTGTTAACCTATTTAATCAATACCAAGTTGTATATTTCAGTGATATATTAATAAACTGTAAATGTTTGATCCATTTTAAAATAATTAATCTGCAGTTTTTAAAGGTTTTTTTTAACTAGAATATGAATTCTGATTATATAGAATTTTACTGCAATGGATTTCTTCAGCAGCCACTGGAAACACCAGACACCACACATGCACACTTTGTGTCTTCCTCAATTCAAAACAGACTGATTCTTCCAGAGCCATTGCTTAAGACATTAAAGACATTGAAGTGATTCAGAATGCGTTTTACTTAGGTGTTAAAAACATTGGAATTTTAAGATTTTATGGCATCTCAGTGAAAGAGTTAACTTTTTTAATTGCATTTTAAAGATTTTCATGTGGTCAAGAAGCCAGTTTTCTGTGTTTTGAACAGCAGTCCCTCTAGCCGCATTTTCTCCTCTCTATTATGTGTTTGGGCTTTTTGCCTCTTTCAGTTTATAAAACTCAACTCTTGTTATATAAGCAGGCCCTGTTGGCCTGAGGTCTGATCCAGACAAAAACAACCATCACATGGATTCCTTCAGAAAGCGCCTTTCTAAGTAGATAACAGCAAGAATACAGCATTATTTATTTTACAGAATTATTACGAGCTCCTAATTTCTAAATATTTCTAGAAGACAGCAGCGAACTTCACAATTCACAGATCTTAGTCAGAGCCAGGAATAGCTGACTGTCCTGCTGGGAACTCGAAGGTCAGGAATCCTCCTGGGATTTTCTTTCCACCCTCTGTGGAGCCCCTGGAGGGACACTGCAGCCTGGGGAGCTGCCAGAACCACCTGCAGCAGCCAAGGATGCTGCAAGTGCACAGGCTGGACACACAGAAACAGTGGGAAGGCATCATTGTCACTGCCAGAAATGAAGGGGTGGGGCTATTTTTAAGTTAAGAACGATTTCTTGTCTAGATAAACATCAATCAGTGAGATTTTGGAGGAGTAAGCATTTGGCTATAGCTTTTGAGCACTTACAAGTTTTTTTGTTATAAGGTAATATATAACTTTCTAATAATGTATTAGAAATATATTAGAAATATTAGGAATAATATTAGAAATATTAGAAATAATATTAGAAATATCATTAATAATATTAGAAACATTAATAATTATATAGTTTTCTTCTATAAACAACTAATAATTGCTACAGGATTTATTTTACTTTCTAACTTATCAGTTTTACTTACTTTTTCTGAACTGTGGATACTTTAATCCAATGGGCTTCTTACTCACATGTACACATATGCTGCTATTCTAACTCATGGCTTATTCCATACAACCACACCCTTACATTATCAAGTTTTCACTATCTTACTTAATACAGTTTCTCACTTACTTAAGGCATATTCATTCTTACAACTATAGAAACATAAATTGATGATTTTTCTGCTTAATGCCTGTGTATTGTACTTTTACATCAATCTAAGCTTCTCCTAAGGCTCCAGATCAGTCTGTAGAAGTTTCTGGTTTTCCAATTCCCACAGGAAGGACGAGAAATAGGATCTTGTTCTGACAAAACAAGAGTGGAGGAGACAGTCTGACCTAAACTGGTGTTTGTTTACAGGTGGTATTTAATGGAAATTATGTATCTAATTTGCACACTGACTAATTATCAGGCAACAGAAAATTTAACATTCCCCCAGGGGTTTGTGCTGTGCACACCTGGTAACAGGTCTTTTCTCTTTATCCACTGGTTACTCACCTTTACTCCCCAGATTTCCACTGCCTTTGGAGAAATCCTGGTGGGAGATAAAGGCTTCCCACAGTCCTGGGAGTGTGGGCTCTGCTGAGTCAATCCACTCAGTAAGACAAGGTGGTCTGTTAATCCTCAGGACATCAGAGACAACCCACGCTCAAACCTGACTGCCCCAGCTTTGGAGTTTGCTTTGCCAAGGGTTTTGCTTTCCGTCAAAACTTCCATGATTAAAAAAAAATAATAATAAATTGCATTCCAAGCCCAGAATAGCCTGTGGGGGTCAGAAGAGCTTTGCCATGAGATGTGGTGTGATAACTGATCTGATATGTACAAGTAAGATTTATTGATCTCAGTAATCTGTTGTGAGACAGGCTATTAATCTTTGATATTTTACTACACCTAGAGCACAACCTTCCAGACACAGTGGCTCCTCCTACAGCCAGACATGTCAACTGTGTGCTAATTATTCATGTGTACTTAGATTCTTTGTTAAATATATTGCTTCTACATGCCAGAGTCTATGCCTCAAAGGCTCAAACACTAAAGCACAAACATTCCATTCTGGAAAGCTCTGTCAGTTTTTCCCTGGAATTGATAATACTGGTCCTTCCTTTCACTTCATTTGATTCTGGAATTTTCTTCCCTTTTCCCATCAGTCTGAGCTCCCATTAAGGAAAATTCTGTGATCTGTAAAATTCTTCATGATGTTATTTTGCTAACATCATCTTTCCCAACTCCCATAGCAACCACCCTTCTGGATTTTTAACTATTTGTTTTCCACCTGCCCTTTCTAATCTCACAAATTCTCTGCTGTGCTAAATGTCATCTCGTGTTTAGACATCTCTGCAGTCATTCTGGAGCCACACACAACTACAGTGAGAAGCAGCTGCTTGTGAGCTTCATCACTGCAGTCAGCTCCAGGAAATTAAAGTTCAGCTGCCACATACCCAGCCCTCAAGGCTGTTTCCTTGTGCATCACATTGGCTCAGCAAAGAGGATGTAAAACACCACCTAGAAGAACTAAGGAAAGGAACAAAACCAACAAAAAGGCACTAGGAAGAATTCTTCAGCTTTTTCCTTTCTCCTTTGCCTTTCGGGGAAGGAAAGGGGTGGATTTATTGGACTTTATTTGAGAAAGGTATCACAGAAGATCAGTTATCAATCACTGACTAAACTGTCCATCTATTTATCTGTAGGGAAGCAAAAAATCTGTCAAGTGCCATTTAATTCCAACAATGAAGTTTGCTGCTGTCTTCTAGAAATATTTAGAAATTAGGAGCTTGTAATAACTCTGTAAAATAAATAAAGTTATATTCTTGCTGTTATCTACTTCCTGCTGGGGAAGAGTCCCTGAGCAGAGGATCCAAGTGCAATCTAGGGTTGAACCACGATGTATTCCATGTAATTCATGACAAAGCTTTCTTCTCCCACCCTCCCCTATGAAACTGGAGCTTACTGGTCGCTGTCGTGCCAGGACACCTGCCTGTGTGGAATGATCCAGAGTTTTACTTTGCACAGACTTGGGGAGGTTAAGAAAAATGAATTGGTTTCAGCAAGAGAGGAAAAGCACAGAGCAAGAAAGGTCAGAAGGGCACTGAGCACACATCTGCACATCACAGACACCTGTGAGCAGCACAGCAGCCAGGCTGTGAACTGTGCACAGCTGCACACGATTTGCTGCCCCTCTCATGAGAATGTGAGCCAACTGAAAGATCCCTGAGAGCTGGGAGCACTGCTAGGAGAGTGTCTGGACTTAACCCCCGCATTTCCACATTCCACCACAGTGCCATCCAGTCTTCCTCCCTTTTACAAACTTGCAGAAAGTGGAAGGGCAGTGGGAAGAGCCCCTGAAGCCCGAGAGCAGAGCTGTAGAACTCAGCTTAAAGACATCCAAGCAGCTGACACAAAAAAACCAGCCCCAGTCTCTTTGAGCAAAGAACCAGAGACATGTGACACAGTCTTAAAACATTTGCTAAGTCTAAAAAAAAATAAAAATTAAAAAAATAAATCATTGCTCTGTAAATAAAAAGATTGTAACTTCTGCTGTAGCTCTGGAAGACTTGAGTGTTTGGTTTTCTACTTGATAAAACAGGAAGTCAGAATCAAATCTGAGCTGAAGGTTTTCATCCTCTGCTTTCAGGGACTTGTGAAAACAACAGTGCAAACAGCCTGCAGCACAGAGCACTGAGGCTGGACTGTTTGTCCCTACAATAAATAATTCACCAGTGCATGTTTGTAATTTTTTTTTCATTTGTATAAGGACCGAGACAGTAACTTCCCTAAGGAAGAAATATGACATGAGTATTTCTGTGGTTCCAGTCAAGCTGGAGGATGGTGACTGCTGAAACTTCCCTTGTGTGTGAGCTTAGTTCAAAGTAAGCTGTGCAAACAGAATTCCCTGGGCCACCTGACCAAAAATTCAGAAACTGCCACTGTGTTCACTGAAACCACCTGACACAAATGGTGCTGGTGCAGCAAACCAGGAAAGATGACAAGATCTGAGTTAAACCAACTGCTTTAACTTTACACATAGCTTTACTTTTACTTTACACATAGCTTTACTTCTAAGGGCCTCATGCAGAACACAGGTCACACTGATTTCGGAAGGTTTACAAACCCTTTCAGCCCATCCACCTTGTAGAACCAGTTTAACTTTTTCAATTGGCTCACAGCAGTAGCCATGTCTACTCCTATTTCAAGGGCCGTATGTGAACCCTTCCATGCACACTGCAAATCATCATAAACATCTGTCACCTTCTGCAGGCTGTCTGTCTGTCCATCCTAAGCCCTACTAGGCAGAGTTGTCTCTTTGTGTGCCCAGTGGACAACACAAATGAAGACAGATCCAACAGATCATTGTCAGGGCCTCCAAGAGCACCACCAGGACTTACCTGCCTTAGGGCTGCTCCGTGGGTCCAGGAGCTGCTTTAATTTCAGGCCTGAGACATCTGTAGGTGGAGTCATCTCCTGCTTTTCCCCTTGGATGGACCTCAGAAGTCAGAGGCTTAATTACATTGTGGAATCCAAGCTGATTTTTTTGAACTATTATGGCTGCAGAAGCCTAGCACAGATATTCCTGTGCAGAATGGTCTTAAACCTTGGGACCTCTGCATCTAAGTATTGCAGACTGCAAGGCTGCCACCCTGCCACTGCCAATACCTGCTCTGGTCCTCTAGCTGTTGTTTTTCTGGGCACTGGCACTACACCGGCACAGCAAATGGTTTGTTCAGTATCTCCCCAGTCTGGGTTTCCAGGTCGTGCCAGAGTCCTCTACAAGGAAGTGCTTTTTGCTGTCAGGGTGCAGCTAAATGTAGCACAGCAGGTGGAGGGTACTCACCAGCTGCTCTACACCACGCATCAGAATCCAAAACAGCGTTCTGAGATTTTTCTAACAGATTTAGGCAACTTTGGACAAGGTGCAAAGACACTGCTGTGAAAACCAAGCTTCCACCTGGAACTTTTTCAATGTTTAACCTTCAGCGTCTCCTCCTTTCTGAGAAGAGTGTGCACACCTCTGCCACCACTTCCCACCTCCATGCGCAACCACAGAGTGCAGGGGGTTGCAGAAACCAGGTCTTACATGAGTTGAAAACTGGAAAAATTCCTAGAAAGAAACCCCAAAGGGGTTTATGAGATGTAAGGATGCCACACCCTGCTGGAAGAGGGGCAGAACTGTGGCCCCCAGCTGCCTGAGCTCCTTTCCACAGGCAGGTGCCGGGTTAGGCAGGGCTTTGGCAGGCCTGATTCTGACTTTGTCAGAAAACCTGTCAGCATGCATGTTAACTCAGATATCAAAAGAAGAAAAACTATTAACAAGGTTTTACAGCACTGATTTCAACTGAGCTTCCAGCTGCACTTGAAGCTTGAAAGTAAAGGATTGACTGGGTGGGGAAGAGCTCCAGATCACTTAAAACAAAAAAAACACACCCATCCCATGGCAGCTGCTCTCAGGCTGCTCATGCTCAGCTTGCTTGCTCAAGAACCACTTAACCACACGTGTTTCTTAAACTGATTTCCAGGAAAAAAAGGAAAATTGAAAATAAAAATTGTAGAAACTATACTTGTCTGAATATCACATGAAGATCTGAAAATGGTAAGCACAAGAACATTACACCCCAGTGATGTGGCTGCAAAATCAAGCTGCATTAAGCTAGTAAATAGTAATAAATAAACATAATAATAATTAATACATAAAGTCCATGTGGCACCCCACAGGGTCTTTGATCAAACTGCAGTTGTGAGGCTTGAGGCTGTGGGAGAAGGAAAAGCAACTGGGTAAAGACAATTCCATGCTCAATGTGTCTCTGTACAGTTTATTTTACAGGAGATGAGATGAGCACTATGGTGTGTATAAACTTGCAGAACAATATAGGAAAATACAGTTTAACCATATGAAATTGTTTTACAGTAAGACAGAAAAATTACATAGAGGAAATGCCTTCAACACTGAAGGACAAGATCCACAGCTGACATCAAGTAGCTTCCACTGAACCCTGCCAGTTTATTCGAGCTGAAGATCTGCCCCTTAAATCTTTTCTTCATTCAACTTAAGTTCAGTAAGTGATTCCTTCATCTATCCTTAGGGAACAAAAGCCATCCCATAATTTCCACAATGATCCAAGATTTACTAGTAACCCAGACAGAGGCTGTGTGATAAATAAACTATTTAGGGGGTCTAGTCAGCCAAAATTTATGGGAAGTTATAAAATTTTGGTTAAGCATCTTTAAAAACAAGTCATTAGTACTGGCAAAAGACAACTTTCCTAGAAATTTAGAAGTATTTAGGAAAACTTACACAAAAAGGACCAAATAAGCAACTTAATTTTGGTAGAAAACTGGTTTAGTGTATGACTGGTGTCTGGTCTGCCTGTGAATCCCTGCTGCTACAGTGTCTGCAGAACTGCCCAGTGGAATTCTCACAGTCCTGCGTTGCAGAAAACAAAGGAATCACCTAAGGAGAAGAAAGTATTTTTGTCCAACACTAGTACCTGCTTTTTTCATAATGGATAGAGGCTGCTGTCCTAAAGAGAGTTTTTGACCTAAAAAAGGATGGACATCCCAATTCCTTAGGCTGTTCTGATAATCTCAGCCATTTAATCAAAAAACTCTAAAGGAACAAGGGATTTCAGGTCAACCATTCCCAAATTCTGGGATTAACAGGATTTTGATTATTTTGTTAGCAGATGTGAAATCCCTGAAATCACATTCAGCTTTTGAGTTCCAGGACCAGAACACTTCTTCTCTACAACTGCTGTAAAAACAACAACAAAAAAAAAGTTGGGGGCTTTTAAAATTTTTATTATTATTAATTACTTTTATGCCATAAAGTGTAACAACTCTTTTATAAAAAGTTATCACTGCATACTATTTTTATGCAGATTTCCCTGCTTATTCTACTGAGACCAAGGATGGGTCCAAAGATTAGTTTCAATGCAGTTGCTTTTTAATAAGACTTTTTAAGTCTTACTTTTTCTATTCCATTTTCAGCATTGAGAACTTAGGATGCCTGAGCTGGACAGCAAATTCTCAGAGCCAAAGGCAGGTCTCTTGGAGATGTGGCTGTCCTAAAAGGGTGCACAGTTCAGAGCAAGGAAGGGGCTGAGAATCCTGCACAGATCTGTGCACAGTAGCTGCTCCTGAGATTTGGCAATTTGTAGGGTAAATCTGTATTTTTCACCTGCTTGTAGCAGATACTATTTAAAGAGGCACTTCAAGGGGATTTACTAGCAGAATTTTAATAGGGTTGTGATACAAGCCATTACTCAGTTACTTGTTAAATCAGTAGCCCTAAAAGACTGCATATATTCAAAACTATAGTCCTGTCCACTCACTGAACCTGGATACAGCAGCTGGAAAGCTTTTGTTCTGAATATCCACTGAGTTCGTCTCTTATGACACACCTGAAATAGTTCAACTTAATGTAAGTTGAGGGAGTGAAATTTGAATGTCTCAAATCTATATGTGGTTTTTTTTCTGTGATTATTATGTGGTTAATCTCTTTTTTTTAATTTTAATTGGACTAAGAAAGATTTTATCCACATACAATTCTTAGACTCAGATGCATCATTAGGCACAAAAGGTCTCTGCCTTGAGGAATGCATGGGATTAGAAATTTAGGTTGAATTGTGCTATGTGTTGGTCCCTTCAGAAAAAACATCCAGGAAGGAAAAAGAAACTGCAGCTAGCACAAAAAGAAGTTATTACACTTCCAAACCTGGTGGCTGATAAAAAAAAAAAAAAATCCAAAATAAAACCCAAAATAACCTCTCCAAAAAAGCTCTTAAAACTCTCAGAAAACAGCCAAAAGCGTGAAGTTTGGTTAGCACATTGAAATAACAGATATGTTCCATGAAATTTCAAAATTAAAGTGTTGTACTTCACTGATGAAGGGCTGGCTACAGTAACAACAGAGAGGGAAAAATGAAGAGCTGAAAGATGCACCACTCATATGAATAAAATCTACTGCAAGACAAAGCAGTGGGTGTTATTCTTACAGCAGTGCTTCTCAGGAAAAGACAAGGATTTGCTGCCAGGAAAGACTTCATTCCCACTGTGCATCAGCAGGGCTGTGTGCTGCAGGCTCCTGAAGCACAGCAGGCTCAGCACACCTGACCTGGGCCAGCCAAATGCCAGAGCCCCTCTCCAGCGCCCAGGGCAGCACTGGCACCGACAGGCCTGCCATGGGTGCAAGCAGGTGTGAGCTGGACAGCTCTGTACCAGCAACAGACACATCCCAGCACTGATCTTCAGCTTCTGAGCAGGACTGGGACCATGATGGGCTCCTTACTCATCATTACCCAATGCCCATCGGGGTCTGGGAGAGATGCCACTGAGGTAACCATCTTCCTGCCCCATGTGTCTGCTTTAATCTGAATTTATCTGTGACTCTTGCCCACCTGGTTGAGATAGATGTGGCCAGCAGGCTCCTCTGGTGCACACAGGATGCCTGTGGGCTGTTCCCCATCCCTGTGAGAGGACGGCAGGAATGTCCACACAGCAGCAACTCCTCAGAGCCAATGCTTCAGCAACCCCTGCCACACCACTCTGCTATTCCAACACACACTAGGGAGCAAAAAAGCCTGCAGGCTTTCCAGAGAGGTCTGTGTACTGAAAAGCTCATTATTTTGGAAACTGCCTTTTTGACACTGCCTTCCGGAGATGTAATTGCCAAATGAGAGGAGAGTCAGGGTGACCAGGACTGCCCTCAGGACACTGCTGCCATCTCTGGGACCGGACACAGCAGGCTGCACCAGTGGACAAGAGCACAGGAGATACTGTGAAACAGTAAATCTGCTTTCACTTCAGAAGGAAACATCCAATAACCACATCAAGAAGCCACATCTACTCATTCCAGGGGGACCTTCAAAGTGCTTGTCTGGATTTCTTAAGGTGCTTGGTAGTGAAGGACCCACCTGGGTAAGCAGTGCCCTTTCTCTCCCTGTGTGTGACTGAAGAAATAGACGGGCAGAGCTACTTTGTCACTGAATTATGGATTTGAGTTTTTACAGCTGCACCAGCAGGTGACCTGTGGGTCCAGACTCCAGAGGTGTGTTCTCACTGCAGCCCCACACAAGAACACTACTGGAGCTGCTGGGAGCTGCACAGAGAGCAACTACACCTTAATTATTTCTCATTTCTTAATATTTACTTTATCCATGTACTTGAGTACAAGTAAGGAAAGAAGAGGCTTGTGCATTTCTGTTTGTTAGCCTGATTTTCAAAGAGTCTTATCTCTTAGCTCCCTGTTGTATTCCAAGAAATCTCTGAGTGCTGAGCACTTCCACAGAACAGGTGAAGAATGCCCATTTCCATATAACAAGCCTAACTTGCAGCCAATATTTAAATAATGACTTTAAAAACAAGGACAATTCTAGGAAGTTCTAACAAAGCCTGAGAAACTACGACTGCTACAAGCATAAAGAAGTTTCCTGTGAATGCCCCACAGAAAATTCCTGTTAGGGGAAAAATAACCCCAAAAAACTAACCCAAAGAAAGAAAAAAATAAAGCTGCATAAAGGGAAAAAGAAGCAGTGCACAAGGCTGCATGCTGCCTGTCAGGCACTCATGAAGTGTGATTTCAGTATTTATCTGTGCAATAACGGGGAGCACAGCTGCCCCCCAGCAGCTCAGAGGGGGCTGCACAGGGGGAAAGGAAACATAACAGGGATTTCTGTATGATTTTCACTGCTGTTACAGTATTTTAAAATAAAATTTTTAAAAATTAAAGCTATCTTCTACAATTCCAGTGTCCCATAATGAACTAATGTCCCTATAAGGGAGCAACCAAAGTCTTTCAAAAGAAGTCCAACCCATAGAAGTGATGAACAAGTGTGAGTTACAGAGATGACTGAACCTGGAGCAAACTCAGAATTAGGCCTTTTTGGGATTTATCTCCAAGAAAGACACTGGAATCTTGCTGCTAATGGGAGAAGAGTGCATTTGGCCCATGTGGTAAAGGACTCACTGCTTTCAGCTCAGTAACTCTAACAGGAATCAGCCAACAGCACTGGATCCAGAATGAGTTCTGGCAGGAAATGAGCTGAAAGAATACCTTAGAGACAAAGATGTTCAACTGTGCTTTGAAGACACAGGCAGGAAGGTCTGGATGAGGAATAAAAAGTTCTCATTCTGTATGGCGGCTGAGGGTACAGCTGGCAAGCACCTCACCAGCTCTGGCACTGATCTGAAGCCATGGAGTTCAGGAAGCCCAGAGAAGGGCCAAAAGGCTCTGGCTGAAATGGAAAATGCCAGAGAGCCCTCCAGCACAGGACAGGAGTGTGACAGCATCACTCACGCCCAGAGGGAGCTCACAGGTGTGGCAGCACTCCCAGAACATACGTGGCTTAACAGATCTGGGCAAGCAGAGCTACCTGCTAAGGACCTGAGGAAAATTCCCTCTCGTTCTGCCTCTGGCAGTGAAAGCAAACAGTGCTAGCTGAGAAATGACCTGCTCTGTGTCCTCAGAGCATGCAGAGGTGAGAGAGAACCTGCCAATCTGATCCCCACAGTGGCTAAACCAGCAAAAGCTCACACCAGGCGTGGGAGGTGCCAGATGAAATGAGATGATGCCTAAGCTCAGTACTGGAGGTGAGGGACTTCCTTTGGTATTCCATTAGTCAGTTACACTGCAGCATCATCATGCAGCATCCACACATGCTGGGATTTTAATAAAACACAAGTTTGATCTTGCTCTGCAGAAGCAGCTGTTTAGGATGAGCATGAAGACAGACTGGGCTCCACTGCATATTTGAAATTCAGTGGAAGACAAACAGAGCAATGCTGAAACTCCCAAAGTTACCCGTGAGAGCAGGAACCCGTGCTCTCCTTTAAATGTGCCACTTCCCTCTTTGAAGATGCTGCCTGTTAGAAGCAAGGGAACTCCAGCATGCTCTGACCTGTAAGGCATCACTATCCAAAATCCATCAGTCAGAGAAGGGAATGAGCCAGGCAACACTGATCTGCAGGGTCATTTCAAGAGGGAATATCATCTTTTGTAAGAAATGAGCTGAAAGCTGTTTACAAGCAACAGCAAAACTTGCACTGAATACAAATGGAAGTGTTGTGGATGAAGCATCTCACCTGTGGTGGAGCAGAACCCAGAGTCTCCCGGGGCTGGGAAAGATCAACAGCCAGGAATGTGTGCTCTCCTCTGGTCATTGAAGTGAAAAAGAGACAGCCTCCATCCAGAGAATTGCTGTTCTGGGCAACCCACATCCCTGAAACATTTCAATTGGACCAAGAACTAGAAGCAGGAAAACTGTCTGGAAATAAAACCAAAGGTAAAAAAAAAAAACAAAACCAACCCCAAACAAACAAAAACAACAAACCCTCTAACTAAGAATTTAGAGCAGCATAAATACACCTTAGCAGAGGAACCAAAACACATTACAGTCCCCAGAGCAACCTGTGCTAATGGACAGTATTTCCAGTCCAAAACAGATAAAAGTAACAAATATCTTTAAAGAAAGAGGAAAAATAAAGTGTAATTGCTAACAAATTATTTCAGATATTTATTAAGGAGAATACTGTATAAAGTGCACAACTAGCTTTGTTTTGCAATCAAAACAAGAACGTGCTGAGGCATTGTCAAGATTGCTCATTTCAACTTACAATACAGCCTAGAACAGGGGGCAACCTGAAATGCAGCTTTCATGTATTCACATTATTTTGGCCACTGAAGCTTTCAAAGTTCAACCTGCACTTGTGGCTTAAAAAATAAAAAAGTGCCTGTCCTCTGAAGTGCAAGGCAAGAGTTAGAAGTACACACTGATATGGCCAAGAATTAGTAAGACAGAGAATGAATCAGAAGAAAGACTGAAAAGGAGAGATCATCAGCTGCCCTGCTTGAGGGCAGAAGGAGGAGAAGAGGATTCCAGGGAGGCTCTCACTAAGCTCAAGGACACTCAGGCAAACCCAACACTTCAACTGGTGCTGCAATGCTCTGTGCAGGAACCTAGGTGAGGCTCACACCAAGGTGTGCTCTTCCAACACCAAGAATAAAACTGGAGTCCAAATTCCCCAGTGTGCAGCACAGAAGTGTCACACCAGGAGCAGTGATCCTGAGCATGCAGCAGCCACGGGCTCCAACTGCAAAGGATGCTACAAGTTTATAAAGGTCAATGAAGCAGCAGAGGAGTGGGTTGTGAAGGCATCTGCAAGACAGGAATGAACCTGTACTAGTAAAGAGATGTTTGGGAAAAAGGGAGCAATAGAAAAATGCAATAATAATTTAGAAATAATAAACCAGAAAAATAAACACAGCAGCAATGTTACAAACATGCTTCAGGTAAGAGTTTTGTGTGTCTCAGTTTGTATTTGTAAAGAGGAATATTGACTCCCAATGATCCAATCCCAGCATTTGGAGGATGGTGAACAAAAGCCTGGAACAGTAGTAGAACAAAAGAAGGATGCAGTTCTGGGGCTGGGGAGAAAAAGACAGTAACAGTGAGATAAAATGGAGCAAAATGAAATACTATGGTTTGGGTTATTGTAGCTAAGACCACAGTAAAAACTGAGTAAAGGCCACAGTGGTGAGAATCAAGATTTCTCCTGGATCTAAAGCAAGAATCTGAAGAATCTTTGCATTGTATGAAATGCTGAAAAATATATTAACAGCAACACTGAATACTCAATCAGAAATAACAGCAGAAGAAAATAAATACCTTTTCAAAACCAGTCTCCAAACTACATAACGCTATTTGCTAAGAGCAGTGTTGAATTTTTGATGGTTTGCAGTAAGGGTAAATGTCCTGGGGTGATTTTATGATGCTCATAATTTGCCCTAAACCAGAAGAGTAACATAGAAAAAAACCTCAGGCTAAGAGACTGATGGTACAGAAGTGCTGGGCACCTACATCTACACTGAATGCAATCTAGCACCACATAGTCATGGCAACTTTGAAAATCAGGCTCCAAAAAGATAAAAGCCAAAATTTAGCAGGACAAACCCGGTAATTAAAAATACCTAAAATCTGTGGCATTCACCTGAAGAAACCAACAAAGGAAATTTAAACCTGAATCCCAAGTAAGCTATTAGAGGACTGTCTTTACGGAGATTCTGTGGAAAAACACCTTGCATGAGCAGGGGAGTTTTTGAACATCTCATTTATTCCTTGGAATACGACCTCCTTCTGTCAATGAGGGCACTCTGACAGCTAATGAGGTAGGTATATTACAACCAAGTCTTTCCTGATAAAAAATTGTGATGGTAACACTTTCAAGCTTAGCAACTGGCCGACAACAGAAATCATGAAAATGGGTTTATGTGTCCCTGAGAGGGAGTATAAAACAGGAAGAACAGGAATCTTCTCCATAGATTTTGGGAGAAGGGCCATCACTTCACTGCCATGGTGAAAGACAGCGTTAGATGAAAGCAATGTATTCACACAACATTGCTGCAGGATACACAGATTTGATAAATGGGGGAGCCAGGAAAGCTAATTGACTTGCCTATGGCCATGAGAGCAGTCAGTGACAGACCTGGGATTCGTGATCAGGACTTCCTTGCCTCCTGCATCACATGCACTTATCTCCTTGCTGGCCAGAGGCTCTCTGCCTGGTTGTTCTAACATACTGTATAGAGATAGTCATGCAAGGGGTGGAGCACAAAGTCACTGAAGAACAGGGCACTTTCTGTGCCAGGAAGCAGATTTCTCCTGGAAGCTGCGTGCAATTGGGAACCTCTGGTGGGAAGCACACATCTGTTTTTTTCACCCTGGAATGTCTGGTGCTTAAGGCTTAGCACAACGAGGACCATTGTAATGACTAAATGGAACAGAGATAGCCCATACAGGCATAAATTACAAGGTGTCTGTCTGGTAGTGAAACAACCTTTTCCCTATGCTCTTTTGACCCTTAAAAACAAACTTTAGCCTGCTTAATTCAGTGGACTCATCACATTCAACCATAGATCAGTCTATATTTCCATGTCCACAGGTCGGATATCTCCAGTTTTGTGTTCTTTTACCCACAGTTCCCTGTCTTTGGCAGGATCCACTTTCCGAAGCAACTGATCCACAAGTTCTACTGTCTGAAATGAAGAAAACAAGAATCCGAATGTCAAGGGCACACTTCAAGCAGAGAGTCGTTGCTTTGACATGCAGAGCAGCTGTGGGCATGCCTACACTGCATCTGCAGACAAGTGAGAGCTGCACGCACATGAGACTGGATGGACAAGGCAGGTCTGAATGTGCAGCCTTGTGGTAAGCAGAGAAGAGGGAGACTTAACATGAAGAAGCAGAGACAGGTTTCCTGTGCTATGCAGCAGCCAGGCAGCCTCTGACTCCTGTCCTGCAATCTGCACCTTCCACCAAACACAGCTGTACTGAGTCAGCATGCATCAACCATACTTTAATATTTGATAAATGGCCATTTTTTAATAAGGAAAATATATATACACTCCCTTTTCCAGCAGTGAAACAATTCAGCACAAACAGAAGACCACATGGAGTAGTGCATCATGCTGGGAGAGCTAGTAATGGCTCATGCTGGCCAAATGTACTTCAGTTGGCTGTGCCTCCCTCAGGAAAGAGCTGTGATCCAGCAGCATGAACTGTGATCAGAGAGTCCTGGACTGCAGGGAGGCACCACAGCACTGCTGCAGACTAACAAGCTGCCTGCAGACACTTCCCCCACATCCTTTGACAAAAGCCAGCCAGAGCAGGTCAGGAGGGACCATTCTGCTCAGCTGGAGGGCAGTGAAGGGCACAGGGAGCAAACAAAAAGCACACTTACACTTTGGTTGAACATGTCTGTCTCGTGCCGCAGCTGTGTGTACTGGCACAGATGCTGCCGAATCATCTCCACCCTTTCAACTTCTAGTCTCTCAAGCTCCTGAACATGAAGAAAAACAAGTCCATATTTTTACTGGAACCTGAGTTTGGAGGCCCAGAGAAAGGATGACACACAAAAGGCTGCCAGTAGGTGCGATACTGCCCCAGGGTCATGCTTTGGAGCTGGACTCTGTGGTTGCACATTCCTCTGCTCTGCAAAGAATAAGAAACAGCAAGCAACAGCAGTCATCTCAGCCTAGCAACAGAAAAGAAGGTCAAACCTTTCCAAAAGGTTCCAAAGCTGAGACAACCAAGGCAGAGAGTGGAGCCACTGCCTTCAGAGACGCTGCAAGCAAGAGGGAATCTGTTTCCTGCAAGAAGTTTTGTGGGCTTTATTGCTAGCTACAGAAATCACAGTGCTTCCCTGGGGCAGCAGAAAGCACGCTGGGGGGATGGCTCAGACCACCCCCATTCCAACCACAGACCTGTCAGAGCACAGCTCACCAGATGATGAGCTGGGACAAGCTTCCCCCTTGCTCAGCTGGCAGTAGGCAGAACCCAGCAACACTTTACTTGGAAAGGCAGGTGGTTTCTGTCTTTCCTCCTGATATTTTCTGCCTCCCTCTTCTTCAGGGTTCTGATACTATACCCCAAAATCTGCATTTAGTCCTTCTGGACTGAATACACTGAACATTGTGTGCAGTTTGGGGCACTAATATAAAAAAAAGACCTTAAGCTGTTAAGAATGTCCAAAGCAGGGCCACAAAGACAAAAATTGGTCTGGAGGGGAAGCCTTAGGGGAAGCTCTGGTGAGATCCCACCTGGAGCACTGCAGCCAGCTCTGGGGTTGGCAGCACAAGAAGGATGTGCAGCTTCTGGGTTAAGTCCAGAGGAGGCCACGGAGATGCTCCAAGGCAGCTTGTAGCAAGCCAGGCTGAGACAACTGGGACTGTTAAGTCTGCAGAAGAGATGGTTCTGGGGAGACTTCAAAGAAAATTGTGAAATCGTGGAATAAAAAAATTCGCTAATGTATAAATGGATTTGGTGATTTATCGTGTGTTTTTCTGTGTTTCTCTTGTGCTTTACTTCATCCTTCCTAAGCACAATCCAAGTGTTCTGGCCCCTAAGCAGCCCTGAACTGGTTTAATGTCTTCTGCAAATAAACAATTATTTTTTCTTTCCCCTAATAATGAGTTTTCCTTAGGACTGAGAATGGGATAAACAATGTGAGATTCATCACCCAGTTTTCCCCACTGCTTTGCACTGAACTAGCTGTGAATGATGAATACTGTAGGCTATGACAATTCTGCAAGGGGAGTTTTAGATGTTACATACCAGAGTGGTGGTCACCATCTCCTCAAACCACTTGGACTGGGCTTGATTGTAAAGATCCACACAGCGCATCAGGTCATCCCCTGAAAGAGTCAAGGCAGCAACACATCATTCTTGTCTAGCCAGAGCTCAGAAGGAAAGTGCAGGTCAGGTTTTGCAAACCCCAAGGATTTGAAGATGAACCCTGGTGGAGCTCAGAGGAGTTGGACCAACATTTCAACTAAATGCATGCACTTGATGTCTGGCAAAAAAGCAGGTGCCTGGGGTGAGAATGAAAAGGGGGCAAAGACAAGAGTTTGAAAGAAAAATATAAGCATTAAGAGCAGTATTTTACAAAATGCCCAGAAATAAAAAAAAAAAGGCAAGTTACTTCAGTTAAAAAAAAAAAAAAGCCATAGATGGAAAGTTGTCTTTGAAAAAAAAAGTACTTAAACTGGGAAATCAGCAATGGTGAGTTATGGAACTGCAGGGTAGCACTCTGTAGGTGAGACTGCAGTCTAAGGGGTCTCTGTCTCAAAGGGCCCCAGCTGTTGGATGAAGGGGATGAAGGGTTGCTGATTTGCAGCCTCATGCATTCTCCAGTCTCTGGAGATGCCCAGTTCCAGCTGCTCCTTCTGTGACCAGGGCAGCAACACAAGAAGCTGCAGCCCTTCCCATTTTGTTCTTTGTTGCAGGACTCTGTCCTGACAGAGGGGGAAAGGTAGGTAGCAAATGTGGAAAACAATTCTCAGAGATTGTTGCTTTCCAGCTAGGAAATTCTCTTTGTTCTTTAAATGAGGTTCAATTTCTCTTTCCCTCTCTGATCTTCAGCTCCTCCTTGCTTGTTCAATAAAAATCGATTATAAACAATTTCTAGGGACCCGAGGAACAAAGAGAGACTGTGAATTTTCAGGTGAATAAAGAACATCTCTTACAGAGCCTCCTGTTCTTAAACCATAACTTTGATTTCTCCTCAAATGATTGCCTGTACACATGGTGACACTGCCAGGGACTCTTCCCAGACTCCTTAAAGCCCAGACACAAATCCTGAAGCTTTAAAAACCTCAAAACTCTGAAGGGCCACTCTGCCAAGGAACAGCCCTTGTTGAAGGGATGAAACATGCAAGGCCTAGCTAAAACTTATTTTCATACAAGGTACTGAGCTGCATGTATCAGCTTCACATATCTCAAAAAAGTTCCTGATGGATCCTGCAGATGTGGCTTGAGCCTCTGGAAAACATGCACAGGTCACAGCAACTGGCTGTGTCCTCAGTACAGGACAGCACACACTACTATATCCTCAGTATTCCTAGAAGAGAAATTATTTTAGTCACTGAGTAGCAGTGGGAAAAAAAAAACCCAAAAAAATCACTTTCAAGGAACAAGACAGTAATAGTAAGTGTAATAGGCACCCACAAAGTTGTGGGTGAGTGTGATTTAGGAAAGAACCAAGGAAGGAACTCTGATTTATGGAAGAAACACCCTCAGCTAAGCTTCTCTGAATCTGACTTTGGAAGTTCTACAAACATTTAGCAATCTAAGGACACACTCATGAAACAAATAACTCACCCTACGTTTGCTGTTCTCACCTCAGTTATCAATAATTTGTGACAGCTGAGTTGGAAAAACTAGGCTTGTTTCTTCTGGGGATTTGACACCATACAGATTTGTACCATGGTTCACTTTGACCTTGTTTTTACAGTATTAAAAACAAGCACCGCGTGGATGGATTCCACCTGGCTCTTGCTGTGTGCTGACAGGCACAGGTACTCACCTGCCTGGGTGGACTTCCTTCGAGCCTTCTTGATTTCCTCTTCTGTCTTGTTGCTGAGTTTCACCTCCAGCTGCTGTGTTTTCATTTCCAGATCCTTCTGCCTCTCTGTCAAGGCTTTCCGGGCCTTGGAGTAATGAAGAAGAGTCAGAAGTGACAGAGAAAAAGATCTGGCAGCTGCTTTCAGCCATCTAGGACCCTTCACACAAGTGGTTCTCAGCAAGGAGTCAGTAACTTTGCATGGAACTGGGTCCTAACAGGGATTCAGGTTCTTACACCACCATGTGGAGCTCACAAAAGTGTCCTGTGACCACAAAGGAGTCACCACCAACAAATCACAAATGTATCTGAACTCTTCACACAGTCTCAGAAAGGCAATGGACTAATGGCATCATCAGGCTCTCCTGTTTCTTAATAGTTTTCTCATTGTTTCTGGAAGAAAAGAGAGCTGGAGCCTCTTTCAAATGTCTTCAACAGCATCATTACCAAGACACCTCTTCCATTCACTTTTCTTAGGGTCTGAATCGTTGAAGTAATTTCAAGTATCTTACAAAATTTGTCTTTAAGTAAGTTCTGGACTAAAGGTACACCTATCACAAACTAACAGTAGGAACTTAATTCAGAAAAACTTATTCAGGTTCATGCCAACAGTAGAAGTCAAGCACCTGAGGTCTGGTTACAACTGATGACTTGAACTACTTCACTTAGAAGTTCTTCAGGCTGTTAAAACTTGATTTATCAGTACAAATATATATTATACATGTAAATTAGTAAAGTACCTTAAGAAATAAACATTGTTACATGCAGGCTGATAAATACATAAAAATCACTTGCTTTGCATGGATTTGTTATAAAACATGTCACATTTGTTCTTTATATTGTACTAGTGTTTCAAACTAAATTGGCATGACTGTATTTTCTTAGAACTTTGCATTTTTTTACAGTCACACCAGCCTAAATATTAGAGGTCTGCTGAAGCGTTCCTGGAATTTTGTCCATGTGCAGTTCTGAGGCCCTGGTGGGTCCTGCAGGTCTGGAGAAGGAGCTGCAGGAGAGCTGCAGGGAGTGCTCCTGCAGTCACAGCTCTTCCCTTCTTCCCAAGGTTATTCCTAATTCACTCTTCCCAATATTGCTACTGAGTTGCTTTGCAGGTAAGAGTGTGAAGAACTTCGTGTTTTGCAGAAAAATGCCTTCCTTGCAGACAGCCTAATGACCTTGTGTATCCTGCCATAGCTCTATCCCTGGGGAACTCCTGCTGAGCTTTAGTGAAAGCACAAACAGCTTCAGGGATGACTGGGAATGGTATTTTCCTTTCCAATTTACACCCAAAAGCAAACTCATGAGGACACAATTTGGCAGCTGAGACACAAGCATCCCCATTTCTGCCAGCTGCTGCTGGGAGATGATATTTTGTGGGTCTAACTCCCTGCACCACAACCTCAGCCACCTCCTGCTTGGTGTTACCTCAGCCCATTACTGGGTGCTCCTGCTGTCTGGATTTTTTCAGTGAGGATGTTTCTTGTGAAGGGTTTGTGATTTGCCAGCCCAGGGTCCAGCTGCTTTTGGCCACTGAGCCAGGTGAGCCTCTGACCTGACCCTGCTGCCATTCTAAGGCAAGGTGGTCTAAATTTTGAGGACAATAGATGCACACTTAATAAGAAGTATTTGCATCAAACTTATTGCCCCAACTTGGCAAGGGGAGGATGAACCAAAAAGCCACTTCAGCAGTAGGATGTTTGCCCCCCACTTCCCAGACCTCAGCTAAACACCAAACTATTTCTGGGGCTGGGCAAAGCACAGCTAACAGCAAAAGCCCTCAGCAGGAACAGCTGTGGTCCTTTGTGACAGAGCAGAAGCTCTTCATGGGGCAGCTGCTCTTCTCAAAGCAGCAGTGTCTCCAGGCCTCCAGGCTGCTCCCTGCTCCCACCTTTTCCACGGCCGTGTAGCGGCTGGCCAGGTGCTTCCGCAGGTCCGCGATGTGGTGGTCACACTTCTTCATGTCCTTCTTGAAGTTCTCCCTGAAGTTGAGCAGGGGTTTCTCAACCTCGCTCTGGAGCTGGCAATGAAAACAAAGGAAGAAATGGCACTAATGAGGAGCCAGGCAACAATTCCTGGCTCTTCACAGAACCACAGAATCGTCAAGCTGGAAAAAATCCTCCAAAATCATCAAGTCCCATTGTCAGCCCAGGGCTGCCAGGTCCACTACTAAACCCTGCCCCTAAGTGCCACATCCACGTGTTTCTTGCACACAAGCAGTGGCAAGGATTTGGAGGATGCTACAGGAGTTTCTGTGCAGAGTTTAAGGAGAAGTAAAATAATGGAAAAGCCCCTTTCAACCTGGCCTGCCTACACACACACATCACTCCAAGGTGCATTTTTTTCCTTTTGGAAAACAATACAGGAGGACAATGGGGAGCAAAAAGTATTTCACTAATTACAGCCCTGATGTGGAAGTTTAAGGCAGAGCAGTGGGTTACCAAGGCAGCAGCTGGTTGCCTGAGTAACCTCTGCTGAGTGGCTTACAAATGGTGCAGAGCTATAATTTTCCTCCAGAACATGGCTGTTGTGCTGAGATATCTGCCACTGTATTGAACTTGAACACCTACAGAGGTTAACAGAATGTAACAGGATTCAAGAGCATGTCACATGTGGTGGAAAAAACCCAGACAAATACCATAATTTGTAAAAGAAATCTCCTTGGGCATCACTTGA
This sequence comes from Anomalospiza imberbis, assembly GCF_031753505.1. Lineage (NCBI taxonomy): Eukaryota > Metazoa > Chordata > Aves > Passeriformes > Viduidae > Anomalospiza > Anomalospiza imberbis. Next base: position 5,532,120 of record NC_089699.1, on the reverse strand, counting down.
GATAAAACCCAAAAATAACATGATGTTCCCAGCAGACTTTTGAGAAAGGCTAATGATACAAAAAAAGCCAGAATTCTGGTTCTCTTTCTTCCAGACAGGTAGAGTAGATTCTTGTTGAGAAGTCAAATATTGCCTTTCATTTCATCCTTTGTAGAAGTGAAGTGTACAAGCTCTAGTTAAATTTACTGGCTGGAACACAGAGCCCAGGTGAACAACGTCTAGAATCAGTTTTACTTCTTTTTTATGAAAAATTAAAGCTAGATGTGTTTTAATTTACTCATCAGGTAGAAAAAATAAACTGATTTTGGGAGGAAAACTGGACAGAGTTTCAGTAAGTTTGTTCACCAACTTTTTAATTCTTCTAAATTTGTACCACATGCATGTGTATTTCCCCCACTAATATGCACTGAAGGGAGAGGCCTACCAATTCAGGGCAAAAATCTTTGGAAAAGAAAGAACCACTTACCTTAGAAGAAAATTTGAGATGAACCTCTGCTTCATCAGCTAAACTCTTCTTGAGCTGAGCCCAAGCTTCTCCCAGTGTGCTGAAGGAAGAGGAGGACAATGATCAGTCCCTTCCCCATCCTTCCTCGTGGGATCTGTCAGAGAAATCTGGCACAACACTTTGTACCATATCTTGATCAGCAAAATCATGGAAAAGCGTAACAGACATCTGAGAAAACAACCAGCCTTTGTGACCAAGGCAGAATTATGCTGGCATTGTTTGCAGCAGATCTTTGAAAAGCCAGTTCATGACAATCTCCACTTACAGAGACAACAGACCCTCTCTAAGCAAGACCCTTCAGTATCTTATCCTCTCCAGAACAAAGTTTCCACCAATGCAGTTTTTCTGCCTCCTCTACTTTACATCCTACTTCACAGAAGAGATTTTCACTTCAGCTGAAAAGTCTCGGAGAAGCTTTCCAGCACTTGAAAATTTCTCTGTTGTCATTTTCTTTCAGATTATTTCCAGGACAGTGACAGCTGAGGCAGACTCCTCCAGATCCACTACGACAGCCCAGACTCCTCTTAAAGCATCATAACCAAAACTACACTGTCCCCAGCACAGTACAACTCCAGGGGCTAAACTGGTAACAGATTATTTTGTATCAGACACTCTTTCTTCTACATATTTCAATGTGATTGCCTTTTTAGACAACACCATGAAGTTGTTGATGAATAAGCTTGTGATTCACTATAGCCAGATCCTTCTCCCACAAACTGTTATGTAACTCCATCTTCCACATCCTGTGAAAGTATAAAACTTGCTGCTTTGTCCTCATTAAAATGCTTTTTTTTTCAGTTAATTTCTCCATTTTAACGTGAGAATTCTGAACTGCAATCTTTTCTTCAAATTACACATTCCAACCCTCCACATCTCTGGATACAGTAAATCCATCGTTTCTTCTATCATAGGTTGTTCATTACAAAAACATTTTAAAACCCCCTGGACTTAGGACAAACCCTTTGGGATCTCCTTCCACAGCTACTTTCTGCAGTTTAGTTTCTGTAAGCAGTGGGTTTTTCCTACCTAGTTTTTTGCACATTAGGTTTTATTTAGGCCACCATTTCTCTTGTCTGCCTACAAGAATCTCCCATCACAAAAAGCAATACTAAATTAAGAGCTGTGATGCTTGACCTACTCTCTCTTACTCCCTCACTGAAGGAATTTAGGTTGGCTTGGCATGGTTCTCTATGCATATACAACAATTGCTCATCATCCTATTTTTCCCTGAAGTGAAAGTTTGATGGTTTATTCCACCACTTTGCAAAGGTTAAATAAAGCTGAGTGATCTACAATTCCTGGCTACTTCTATCTCTTCCCTAACCCCCTTTCAAGGATAATGAGATTTGACTGTTCCTGATAGCCTGAAAAATCACCTGTCACCTGCAATCTTAAACTAATGATCTGTCACCTCTGATGCTGCTGCAAGGACTTGAGTGCTCAAATATGGGGTTCATCAGCTAAACAACTTAGATACATCCACAGAAGTGCTCCCAATATTTCTCCTTCCCTGAGGTCCTTCCCACTGCCCAGTTCCCACTGCCACTAACCCTGTTATGTGATCCAGGAAGAGCACCACTGGACAGTGCTTTCAGCTCCCTGCACTCTGCACCATGCCCTTTCCAGCTCCCTGATTCAACATTTCTTAGGCTTGAGTGCTCATTCCCTCTCTTTTCACCTACTGTGCCCTAGTTTCCTTCCCCTTCATTGTTTCAGTCATTCCCTCCTTTTCCCATTGGGGGTAGGAGAAAGTGGAAGGAAGATGTGGCAGAAAGTGGGTTTAGCTTTGCTAGGATCAGCTGAGCATCCAGCCCTAAGGAGAATGGAGGACAAAAACCATTGCCACTGAAGGTGCTCAGGGCAGTAACAGCCCAGTTATCCTCTTGCAATTTCCGTCCATGCCTCCTGGAAGCTGAGCAAAACACCTCGTGCAGCTTCCGTGCTGGCAGAAACACTCTGTGTCAAAGGTGAGGACAGTCATTTCCAGCTTTGGCCTTCAGTGCTCAGAGGGTTTCTGGTGAAACAGACAGAGCTACCAAGTTCTGATCCTTCAGGAGTGGTGCCTTTGCATTATTACTGCAATTCAGTCTGAACTGCACTGCCTAATGTCTTCTTAATAACTTCCCAAGTGTGAAAATGTTGGAAATAAGCAGCAGTCTGCTGCTTTTCTTGAAGGGCCAGAACCCTGATGAGAAGAGACTGCTTTATTCTCCCTCTTGTCTGTGCTGCTCTGATTGTACCAGCATTGACCTTACACATCGACTCTCAGTAGTGTGTATATATATATATATTCTATATATTCTTCCATTTTCAAAGTAGCTTAGTACACATACATGCTATCCCTGGAAGGAACTAGTCCTGCCTACAACAAGGACAGCATATAAACCTGATTGGAAAGGCAACATTTTATACACATATTCCTAAAACACTTCTCACTAACAACCTAAAAAAAAAAAAAAAAAAACCAAACAAACAACTCTGAAGCAATTCCATCTTCCCCAACATGCCCAGGGTGCTAATCTAAATAAACCTCTACTCAGAGGGAGAGAGCTGGGGAAAATTACTTGTACCTGCGTGGGAGAAATGCCTTTTATATTAAAATTCGTCTTCTGTGGAAGTCACAGAGACACACTTACCCTTCTTCCTGAGCAGCCAAGGAATTCTGAGACAGTTTGGACAGGTTCTTAGCATATTCCTCCTCAATCTTTATCCTACACTCACATACACACAGAGAGAAAATAAAAAGACAGCAGTAAGTAAGCTTTAAGGCAGAAACCCACACACATAATTTGAAGACATTCTCTGCATCTTAACAGATTTTTCCACAGGAATTTTCCTTTCAGTCTCCAGGGCTTGGCAGCACCAGTTTGATGAGCCGTCTTCTCCCCCCATATGCTAGAAATGCAGAGGCAAGAGCAGGGCTATATGCAGGATGGCATGTGAGACAAAATTAGCTGAAGAAGCTACAGTTCTGGAGAGCAAGTAACAAGGACAGAGTGTTTCTGCTGTGCAACACGGGCTGTCTGCAAAACCAGCAGCACGTGCTTCAGTCTGCTGTGAAATGTGAGGCTGCACATCCTCGAGGCAAAAATGAAGGAGTGCGGCGACCCAGGAAAAACCCAAGTGAGGACTGGGGGGCTGAGGTGCACCTTTCTCAGGGACACCAAAGGCTTCCTGCTCTCTGGCATGGGTGACAAAGTGTGGCAGAGATGTGGCAGGAGCTTGCACACGGCTGGTGCAACCCCTTCCTCCCACTCACCCCACTCATCGCCCTGTCCTGGTCTTCAGCCACTTGGAGGCACCAGGAACAGGAGCTGAGCTTGCCGGTGGCAAGGGAGCAGAGGAGGAAAGGTGTTGGCACACAGCTGCTGTGGGGATGACTGCAGGGAGGAGAAGGAGCTGTGGAGTGAGGGACAAGGTCACATGCTGACAGCCCAGCAGGGAGGAATGAGCAGCTGCTGGTGCAGAGGTGATGGGCATCCTGCCTGAAACCATCTTCTGCTTGCAGTGGAAAACAATTGCAAGGTGCACGTGCTCCCAGGCACAAGCTGCCTGTTCACTGGTTTTCAACTCAGCTCGCCTGGCAGAACATTTCTGACAGAGCAGTGTGGCCCCCAGGTAGGAAAACTCTGGATTCTGTACCAACTATGCACAAGCAGGGGCAAAACCTGCTCTGAAGTGTTTGTCCATGAAGACTGAGAAGGTGGGGTATTCCTGGCAGGTCCATTTGCAGGAGCTGGTTGAGCAAATGCACTTTTGTGGGGCACATCTGAGCTGAAAGGGGTCCCCTGAGATAGCTGATGGGGATCTGATGCTCTGGGCTGCTGAAAATATCCTGGTGGATGGTGTGGGAGGGAAGTGCCACGCTGTTGTTATGCTCACAGGAGCTCAGGGGAGGAGCAGGTCTGGGTGCCTGACAGCTGACAGCTCCACAGCAAAGCCACTGATTGGGATGTTCCATCCATCCCATCCAGTGATTGGAATGCAGCTGGCTGAGGTCCAAGGTGATAGCCAGCTTGGTGTGACACAGTACTACGACCTTACCCAGAGCTGGGGTCCTCTTCTTCCCCCTGCCATGAGGACAAAACCAGGCAGCTCCCCAGGCCTGCTCTAACAAGACCAACAAACACAGGCATCAAAGGCTCCACTGTGTCAGGACCTCACTATGAAAAGGGCTTTATCCAGGCACATTTCACCTAAGGTACTTTAAAGACCTGCTTCAGGATGAGACTGATCTTGTCTCAGAAGGGACAATTGCTGTGGACTGGAAAAAGAGAACGGGTCAAAAGTAATGAAGGTGCAAATGTCTCTCCCCAGAAGCAAGGCTCACTGCTTTGGGTTCGGTTCCCAATTCTAGTCCACAGCCTTCACCATGAACTTCATTCCTGCTGAATTTTGTCTTTAGGATGCCTTTGAGTGCTTTTCTGCGGATGCTGGATGTTCAAAGGTGCAACAGTCTGCTGGCTGTTCTGAGCTGCCCCTGCAGACCCTCACAGAACCTGTGTCTCAGTGCTTTGTCTCATGAACAGAGGACTAGCTGACCATCTTCCATCAAAACGGCCTGCTGTGAAAATACTGAATTTAAAATCCTGCCAAGTTCTTCCCTGCTACTGCTGAAGCTGGGGAATTATTGAATGCAGTAGGACAGAAGCAAGCCTCATGTCTTCAGAAGGGAGGAGAGTAGGTTTAGATGAGCTATTAGGAAGAAATTCTTGCCTACAAGGGTGGGTAGGCCCTGGTACAGGGTGCCCAGAGCAGCTGTGGCTGCTCCATCCCTGGAAGTGTCCAAGGCCAAGTCAGACAGGGCTTGGATCAATCTGGTCTAGTGGAAGGTGTTCCTGCCATGGCACTGGGAAGGGTGAAACTGGATGAGCTTTAAGGTCCTCTCCAACCCAAACCATTCTGTGATTCTCCTGATTTCACAATTTCTCTATTTCCTGATTTCACTGGTGTCTGGTGCCAACAGTGCCTGTCCTAAATGTGGCACCACAAATGTGGCAAATGTGGCACCACAAATGTGGCAAATGTGGCACCACAAATGTGGCAAGCAAAGCCACTGGCTTTGATGGAAGGGCTCCTCACTGGCTCCAGCTCTGGCCTAGGCTCCAGGATTTTTTCAGGGATTTGAAGTGTTACTTGTACTGCAAATGGATGGCACTACTAAAAGGGCAGGCTGCCTGGCAAGGAGGAACATCAATAAAAGATAAAAATAAAAAGGTGAAATGTCTACAGCAAAGAACCACAAATATAAGAAATAAATTATTCTACCCCAGCCTGGCTTCCTGTCACCATCTGTAGCCAAAAGGGGCTAAAAACCAAGATAAACCTCGAAGAGGGGAAAAAAAATCTGCCTCTTGACCCTGCCTGATATAAACAGCACTGCAAATTCTGGATTGTGGTGACTGTGGAACACAAACATGCCACAACTCCTGAGTCCAGAGGCTGTTTGGCAGTAATTCCACCTTCCTAACAAAAAAAAAAAAAAAAAAAAAACCAAAAAACAAAAAACCAAAAAAACTCTTGTTTCCAACCATTTGTTTGAAAGCTTTCAGGATTTCACTCCCTATATAGTCAGAAGCATTAGAAATTTTAAGTATTTTGACCCATACTGACTTTACTAGTTCTAGTTGATCTTTGGATGTTTCTTTCCTGTTCCCTTTTACTTTTTTTTTTTTTTTTAAGTACTTTGCGTGCCCACACTCAAATAATTTCAGTCCTGACATATTATGGTGAATGAAGAAAAACCAGAGAGCTGCAAAGGGAGGCAAAGATGATCTGATGTGACTGCCATGCAAGAAGAAACTAAATAGATTAAGACAACAGGGGGGGAAGGGGGAGAAAAGGTGGTAGAGGATATCTGACAGACAGCTCCACAACTGCCACTGAGGGAAGACTCTGAGTCCTTATTACACTGCTCCTCCAGAGGGAACAATGAAATTATCAGACATAATTACTTTTCCTGTAGTGCAGAGACTGCAGAAGTCCTCCACAAATTGCTGCAGACAAACAGTGAAAGAATGGATCTGCTGAACATGGCAGAAGCTAAATAATCTGCTGTTTAACTTACATTTTCTAAACATAGCACTGCTTAATCAAAAAGTGAATAATGGAAACACTTTGCTAATGGAAACACTACTTCTTACACCTGGTGCTTCTCAGGGCAGTGTGCAGATGGTTCTGGCTGTTTTGGAGCTTTCCTGAATGCAAATTCTGGACCTTATTTTCACTTTTGATTTAAAGTAATACCTTCTTTCACACCAACACCCTGGATTTTTCAGCTCAGTATATTTATTAATTACTTTCCTCCCTTTCTTGAGGTCTGTCTTCCTAAAAGTCCAAGTCTCTGACTATTTGACTTTCCCCACCTTGTCAACAAGAACTGAATGAACAGGTAATTGCTCAGTCTGAGATCATATATACAAGAAGCTCCTGTAAAAGCATCTACTTGATTAACTAAATTTCAGTTAGCTTCCCTCTTGCTGGATATTTGATGAAGAAATCTGGTTGTCATGTCTTATACCAGCTTCCCATTGAAAGGCTGTTTTAACAGCTGCCTGAATCTCACCTCCAGCAGGCTGATTGTACAAAGAGAATTTTTCTGGACATGAAAATTCCCAGTTAAATGTGGTCTTGTGCTCCCCAGGGCACCTGATGGTCATCATGAAAACCTTATCAGTATTTCAGCCCTCTTAGCTGGGAACATAGAGGTTCCCCTGATGGCCTGAGCTCTGTTTCCATGAGAAATCCCTCCAATGTTCAACACCACCCTCCTCCTTTTCCACACAGAACCATCCTGATCCTTTGTTACAAACAGATGAAAAAATGTAATAATCTTTCTGTAACTCCCATCCAGACCCTCTTCACACTCAATTCCCGACCTTTTTTTGTTTCCAGCACACAGATCCAGTGGATGTTTTCTCTCCTCTCCAGCGTGCCTCCTTCTTCCTCTGCTGAGGACAGGCACGCCTCCCCACAGTGTCAGAGCAGCTCTCCTTGCTCTCTCTAATTTCACACCAACTTTCCTTTCCTCTCGAATGCATCCCGCTTTTATTTCTGTCAAATTTCATTATATATTACTTCCTTTGAAGCAGCTTCCCCCTCTTTTCCCTTGCTATCATAATTCTGTTTGCCTTCCCATCCTCTCCCTTAGCATCTTTATTTCTCAATTGTATTTTTCATGTTGCAGGTGGTTCTTTCTTCTACCTCTGGTCAAACTGTAACTGCCTCTTGGACTACCTGATGTCAAAGGCTACAGAAACCCCTGCTCACCACGACTGCCTGTGACACTTTGCATTTTCCCAATGCTGCCACATCCCTAGCATGAAAAAAAGGTGAGAGGGAGAAACAAAACAAACTATAAATGAAGGAATTATCTACAAGTTCTGCCCAGCTGAGAAGAGAAGGCTCTGGGGAGAGCTCAGAGCTTCTGCCAGTGCCTAAAGGGGTTCCAGGAGAGCTGGAGAGGAACTGGAAACAAGGGATGGAGGGACAGGACACAGGGAATGGCTCCCACTGCCAGAGGGCAGGGATGGATGGGATATTGGGAATTAGGAATTGTCCCCTGGGAGGGTGGGCAGGCCCTGGCACAGGGTGCCCAGAGCAGCTGTGGCTGCCCCGGGATCCCTGGCAGTGCCCAAGGCCAGGCTGGACAGGGCTTGGAGCAGCCTGGGACAGCGGGAGGTGTCCCTAAATATGCAGATGGCAAGGGGCTGGAATGAGATGATCTTTAATGTCCCTGCCATCCCAAACCATCTTGTGGTTCTATAACCAAACTCAAGACCAAAGTGATGTCTTTTTAAATCTTCCTCTAGGAAACTGCGCCTATGCTCCATGCGAACAAATTGCTTCTGTACTTTTCAGACAAAATATTTCCCTTCTAAATATCACCTCCACTCTGCTTCTCTTCTTTTTCCTTGAATCTGCAGCTTAAAACCTTCTTGGCTCCCTCTAAACAGACAGCCTTTGTGCAATCCAACTCAGAGCACGAGAGACAAGAAAGTGTGGACGAACACAAATACGAAATGTTCATTAAGAACTTGTAGCATATCTTTTATGCAGTTTAAGCTTTAATACATTTAAGGAATATCTAAACTGGGAAAAAACAGTTGCAATAAATATTGAATTTGATAACCAAGTGCTACTTACCTTTCTCGAACAAACTCTGCCATTTCTTTCTGCATTTGTTTCCCTTTAAGTTGCTTTTGAAGAAGAATTTCAAATCCCGACACGGTGTTGTTCCCTTGTGAGTCCTTCTTATCTGCCTGAAAGAAATAAAAGGAAGTTCAACAAAAAGCTTTGGAGGCCAAACCCACAGTGCTCCCAGCAGTGGTGCATGAGGAACCCTAAGAGAGCAGCTGGTGGCTAAAGCACCCCAGACCCTCTCAAAGAAATAACTCAACACTCTCCTGCTACTCTTACTCGTCTTTGGTTTTTTTTTAATTTAAAAAGGGAAGCTTTACAATTATCTTTAGCCAGCAAAGGATGCTGTGGGGGCCAAAGCAGCAGCCCTGCTATCTTTTCTGCCCACCACCCTTCACAGCTGGGTAAGGGTCAGCCCCAAGGGCTCAGCCTGCCAAAGCAGGAATCCTGGAGCCAGCACAAGGGAACTCTCCTGGGGCAGAGGGGAGGACAGGGCTGCTCCTTCCAGGGGGGATGCAGCCCTAAAACACCTCTAACAGCCTGCCAAGCTCAACTGTGATTTGTACTTAGGAAAACAGAGCCAGTCTGCAGGGATCTGCTGTAAAACAAGGCAAACTTGTCCCACAGACTGCCACCACACACCCCATTCTCCACTGTCTGTTTCTCACACAGCCCCTTGCACCACTGGCTTCAAGAACCAGCTGAGTTTTCTCTCTGCTGCCTCTTTTCTCTCTGCTTCCCTACTTCATTTCTCACCCTCTTCCAACAACCAAATTCTCAGGGAACATTTCCCTCAGTGCTGCAGGTTTTGCTCTGATCCCCCACGTGCTGCACAAGCAGCCAGAGGAAAATGCTAGATTAATCAAAGCAGGAGACTGGCAGGGTGCCCTGCCAGCCACCAGCAGGCTGACATAGTGGGAGAAGTGGAGATGATGGAAGAAGGAGGACGAGCTGTGGGCAGACCACGACAAGGCCAAAGAGGAAATTCCTGCGAGCAGAGTTACGGGAGGATAAAAGTCTGCAAGAAGTAAGGAGCTGTAAGTAGAGTTTCACTGAAATCAAGATGTGACCAGCCCATGGAACCAAGCACTGGCCGAGCCTGAATAAGGAGGAACAAACAGGGCAGGAACTTTTGTAAGACACATGCAAAAAAAAACCTGTCTGTACACCATTAATGATTTAGGGCCCACTGGGATCAGAAGACTGGAAGAAACTGAAGAAATCTGGTGATAACACGACCATTTTCAAATAAGTCAGTGCATTTCAGCAGCGCCCTGCCATCAGCACTGAGCAAGCACAAGGGGACATGCTGCTGGGCCTCCAACACTTTTGTTTAAAAGTGAAATACTCCAATAACTAGAAACTAAAAACACACTTGAGATTTCTAAAAGCTTCACTGTTGATTCCTTTTGTAGTATTTGTTTATTCCATTGTGGTTTTCCTCTCACTGCCCAGAAAAATCTTCTGGTGGAAGAAAAGTTTCCCACTGGAAGACCATTTTCTATCAGCTCCACACTCCAATGACTACTGCATCATTTTCATGTGGTTCAGGAACCCAAAAACAGACCTGAGCACAAGAACCAGCCATGGAAGACTCTGGATGCTCCAGGCTGCATTAAAACTACTCAAATTAAGCTACAAATGAGCCTGTACTTCACACACCTCACCCTACAAAGAATGCATTTATTATCTAAGCTCTGGAATATCCTGTGGAGGGAGCTGGGAACCACTGAGATCATATTCCCTGCCAGCCACCTCACTATCCTATGGACCTGTGGGTCTGTTGCAGTGAGTCCAGAGGAGGCCACTAAGCTGGAACACATCTGCTCTGGAGCCAGGCTGAGAAAGGGGCTGTTCAGCCTGGAGAAGAGAAGGCTCTGGAGAGACCTCAGAGCCCCTTCCAGGGCCTAAAGGGGCTCCAGGAGAGCTGCAAAGGGGCTTTGGAAAAGGGATGGAGGGACAGGACACAGGGAATGGCTTCCCACTGCCAGACGGCAGGGTTGGATGGGATATTGGGAAGAAATTCCTCCCTGTGAGGGTGGGCAGGCCCTGGCACAGGGTGCCCAGAGCAGCTGTGGCTGCTCCTGGATCCCTGGAAGTGTCCAAGGCCAGGCTGGATGGGGCTTGGAGCAGCCTGGGATAATGGAAGGTGTCCCTGCCCATGACAAGGGCTGGGACAGAGTGGGCTTTAAGGTTTTCCAACCCAATCCAGTCTGGGATTCTGTGATTCTATTCCCTTCCTCCTGCACTGCCCTTTTGCCTCATGGCTTGTCCTACATCCTCCCTATTTCCTGAGCAAATCCATCTCCTGAGAACTGCCCTTGCCTTTCTTTCTCTGATGATCAGCCACACCTCAGACTGGTGAGATGTTTCCAGGAGATCCTCACTGGCATCCCCAGTGTCTGTGGTACTCCCTGAACACATTGTATCTCAGCCCAAATTCTCCTTTACCTTGTACCACAAATCAAGCTGTTTATTCCACTTTCTCGGAAGCTCTGGAGCTGCATGTGGCATGTGGCTGGCTGCCTACTTACCCAGAAATAATCACAGTAGCTCCACTCTGAAGGTTTCAGCAACTGCTGCTCTGGCATTACGTCAGGGTGGGGGAAAGTCACACAGTTGATCTGTTAAAAAAAAAAAAACCAAAACAACAAAAAAAAAAAAAAGGAGAGTTAGATAGTAACGAAATTTAGCTGTTAATGAGAAATGCATAAATAAAAAGTTATATCCATCAGAAAATCCGCAGTGAATGCATGCCAGGGAAGACAAACTGGCTGTTGCATGGAAACAGCAGCTCAGTATTCCCAGAATGCTATTCTCTGCAGGCAGGAGTGTTGGCTCAGAGGGAAATAAACTACCCATTTCACATGAGGAAAACCTACTGGATTTGGAAAGCACCACGCAGGGAGTTCTCCCAGATCCCTGAAAACTGTGGTGAAAAACCTGATGTGAAACACCCTGAGCACACAAACACAGTGAGCACCAGAGAGCACTGCAGGCACTGTCGGTGCAAAACACCCTTGGCTATGCCAGTCTCCTAGAGGATGACAAAAAAAAATTCTTATTTTTTCAGTGCACAGCCCTTCAATCTATCTCTAAGACCTTTTCAGATGGAAGTGATGCTCTGTAGAAAGGAGCAGAGGCTCTCTGGAGTCAGTGAACCTTCAGTGTTCACAGCGATCTGTCAGACAGGACTCATCACACGGTCATTAAACAACAGCATAAAAAAGTCCAAGTGCTCATTAAGTTATCCCAGTGGAACACTGCAGCCTGGTAACAGCACAGTGAAGGCAATGAGCACCACAGCCACTGCAGAACAGCCCTGCACACAGCTGAGCCTTTCAGAGGAAGCACCAGCCAGAGTCAGAGCTCACTGCCAGTTTGTAAGGCTCAGCCCAAATCCCTGCTGGGCAGGTACCCTAAAACCAGCCCCCCTCAGGGTCATGGGAACACAAAGAGCACTTGAGTATTAATCAAGGGATCAAGAGATATTGGGGATGGGAGACTCACAGATGTAACTGTATGGGGGTGGAGGTTTGTTTTGGATCAGTTAACTCTCACAGGAAACCCACACACAAATCTGTGGGTAGGGCTAGCACAGCTGCACAGGCAGACCCAAAGGCACGCAGTGAATCTGCCTTTGGGCTATCCAGAGAGGATCAGAAAGGATGTGGCTGCTGACACAGCACAAACCCACCAGGCCAGAGCAGAGCAGGCAAAACCTTTAGCTGATACAAGCTGCTCCTACAAAGCCACGCTGGTTCTGCTGCCTCTGCCCAGGCTGGAGGTTCAGCAGCTGTCCTGTAACAGTGCAAGAGCTTGCTCCACATAAATCCCCCTGCCCAGAGCTTGCCAAGCCCATCCCAAAGCAGGCTGAGGACCCTGTACCTGTGCTGTCTTTGGCTGTCACCTCAACTAGATCCTAAACCATGTGTCTGGCTTTCCAGCTCCCAGCAGGCTCCAAACTGACCTGCAGGGCAGAGATCTGGGCTTTGCAGGCAGTGGCCATGCACTGGTGACCCTGCACCTCCAACAGGAGCCAGCCTCTCCAGCTAGAGCAAGAATGTCCAGTCAGAGGCAGCATCTCCAACCAGAGCCAGCATCTCCAGTCAGAGCCAACATCTCCAGACAGTGCCAGCATCTCCAGACAGTGCCAGCATCTCCAGACAGTGCCAGCATCTCCAGACAGAGATAGAATGTCCAGGCAGAGCCAGCACCTCCAACCAGTGCCAGCCTCCACTGGCCACAGGGTCCCAAGCACAGACAGCACTGCAAACACCCTCCCTGTTCCCTTGTGTTCCCCATCAGAAGAGTCATGCAGCAGGAGTTCCAGAACATCAGCTCTGTTCAGAGCAGGGTGGCCATGCTCTAACCAACACCCCCCAGGTGTGTTCTGCAGCCTTTAACAGAAGTCTGGGCATCACAGAACCATAGAAACATAGAATATCTTGAGTTGGATCATTGCATCGTGGCACTGCACACCAGGACAGAGAGGTGATCTGCAGCGGGGGGCACAGGAATTGTATCCTGAAACTTAAAAAACTGCAAGGAGAAAGAGCATGGGAAATTCCCACTCCGTGCTAAAGGCAGTGCCTGTTCCACAAAAACTAAATCTGTGTCAGTTGGAAGCTGCTGATTAGAGATGCGACAGTGAGTCTCAATGTCCTGAAGCAATACCCACAGAGTCACTGGAAATGCCAAGGCTGGACTGGTGACAGTGTCTCACTGCAGTGGACAGAACTCCAGGAATGCAGCAGGAAGTGGAACAGTGAGTGTGCACATCAGCAGCTGATGAAAGCAGGGTTAATTCAAGTGTTTCTCAAAGTTTTAGGAATAAATCGAAATATTCTTCACTTCTCCAACGACTGAATTTTCTGGAAATGATGCTGAATTGTCTGGAAAGAGTCATGAGGCCATTTGGGTCTCACTTTTAAAAGGGAATTGGTGCCAGAATTAAAAAATCAAAAATGCAGAAGCTTTAACAATCTTAAAAACAAAAACAAAGTATTATTGTAAACAGAATTTAACAGAACTTACATCTTTTTATACTAAGTCCCACCAGGGGGCATGAAAATTTTCGAAACTCTAGAAACACTACTAAAAATTTCATATGACTACACAGGTAATCCTGTGATCTTTCTTTCCTTTCATTACCCCAGATTTATTATACTTAAACAAGAGCTCTTGGATTGGTATTTCCTAGCATTTCTAAAACCTCTCAGGATTTCCCAGCAGGAGGGGAACACCAGGCTGGCACTGAGCAGCAGTAGCATGACGGCATGGCATTCCCCCCTCCCAATCCTCCCTCTGAAATGCTCCTTTTCTTACCTCTAAAAGCAAAGAGAGCTGGAAAAACAAACAAACAAACAAACAAACAAAAACAAACAAAAAAATCTGCTTTACCAGCTTGGTCCCACTGATGAGCTGAGTGATGCTAAGGACAGCCAAAGCATCTTGTGATGATGTCCCCATGACTGACACTGAACAGCTCCATCAGACCCCTGGCCAATGACACTCCCTCCATGCAAAGGAGCACTGCCCTCACTAATTTTGAGAGACCACACTTTGCTCACATCCCTGAGAGCTGTCTAGGCTCCATGCAAGCTCCAAATCCAGACCTGTGGCAGTGTGGATATTTCAACAATGCTGACTTGCCAGCAAGGCCTAACAAAAGCTTGCAGAAGGTGACTATTACAGCTGTAATTGCCAGGAAGACACCAAACTAATTAAAACACACCTCTCAGATAATGATGGAATCACAGAACAGGAAGAGAAAACAAGGTGTGATGACCTGCATTGCATTCCCACAAGCCCTACTGGGACAGCTGAGGTGATAATCAGCCTCGCCATGATATTAAGTTCTTATGCAGCCTCTTTGTCAAAATAATGGCTATTGTCAGTTTGAAACAAAGCAAAATTAATAACAAGGCACCAGCAGGGCAAAACCCCAAGGAAGAGCTGAGCAAACCTGCCAGAGCACAGCAGCTTGTCTTTCCAGCTGCCATTGGCCACGAGTGGCACCAGAAAACCTGTCTGGGAGCCACTGGATTAAAGAGGACAGAAGGTTCAGAGTCAGAGAAGGAAAAAAACATGGTGACAAACAAGGCTTGGTGGAGGACACACACACAGGGGATCAGAGAACCAGCACAAATTGATGCATTTCTCATGACAAACTGTGTGCCAGACCCAATGGATTAAAATACTTTTCCCTGTGTACTGATCATGAGCAAATGCAATTATACTCTTAACAGCTGAATATTCCAGCTCCTATTTCCCATGAGTACATTGGCAATAATGACAAAATGAGCTGTTTACATTGTAGGTGACTCTTAATTATGTCTGAGACACAAAAGGGTGACAGAAGAGGAACAGACCCAGGGAGCCAGGTGAATGCACAGGATCTGCAGAGGAAAAACAAACTTTGTTGGGTTGGACGTGCACATTAATCTCCTGGATTTCAGAGTCTCTACAGGCTTTGAAGTAACTCACCAGTAAATGAGACATTGCCAAGCAACACGAATAAAACAAGAATAATTTGATCAAAGCTTAGATAATCAACTACATGTTTATTACATCAGGCACAACATAAATAAATGAGCAGAGAGCAGGAGAACTTACTGTGCCACACTCAAGTGACTAAAGCAGGGCAACATTTTTGCTTATCTTTCCAACTTAAAAATGCACATTATTTTTTTTGATTTCTACCCATTCTCAGCACCTTAAACACAGAAGAGATGTACCAGACTGCCTCACTTCAGTATCTTCTTTACAATTTCAGCTGAGACCCAGAAAGTACAACATCCAACACTGAGTTCATATGGTAAATGGAACTATTTGGGTAAAAAAAGCCAAATGCAAAGGCTGGAGAAGAGCTCAGAACAGCTTGGGCAGCCTGAACTCTCCCCAGACAGGGAAGCCCAGAAATGCCTAGGCTATGTCTGGGCAGCTCCAACACCATGAGTTTGCCCTGGGTTTTAGCTCTGGTTGGGTGATGCTGCAGCTATGGTACCACAGCAGGGAAGAACAGACAATTCAAGTCCTCACTGTTAACAAATCCATTGATTCCTTCCAATTTCAAAGGAAATATTCTGCCAAAAGTGTGGAGGAGCCCCCTTTACTTGGTCTGTCCGTAGAAAGGTTCAGAGGTTATTCAGGCCCCTGCCCAACCAGGGCTTTTCTGACAGTATCTACCACAGTCAGCCCCAGGCAGAGGGGGGAACTGTGCTGAACATGCTGTGCTCATCACAACCCTGTGTGTGTCACACTTGTCAGACACAGAGCACAGCAGCAGGAAATCCCAAGTTCCTGTGCACAGGCTGCCCATCTTCCCATCTGCAGCACGTGTTCACTGACGTGTCCAGCACATGCAATCCAACCACCGGCGTTTTCCAGGTCCTGCACTATCCTAACAAGAGATTTTTTCAGGAAAAAAACCCCACGCTCAGAAATACCTTATAATCAGGCAGCTTTCCTGCTCTTCCTAGTAAGACACAGCTCTGCTCCTCAGGTGATATCCCCCTGTACATTCTCCATTTAACACTCCCTCACTATTGTAAATATCTCCAGCATCCACAGACAACTCATGGCCAGAGGCTTCAGGAATCAGCCAGCAATCCATCCAGCCTTAAAACAGCAAGTGCACCCTGAAATTAATTGTAAAACCAGCACAGACCACACACCTGCAGTTTCATAACAGCCTCTGATATACCCAGCTGGAGCTTCTCTTCCAAAGAAGATGGAAGACCATGAGAGTAACATTCACTGACCAAGGAGAAAACACCAGATTATTCTTGTTGGTTGCACACAGATGGGAAATACTCCAGCTCCACCTGCCTTCAGGGTTTCCAGAAGCTGTGCTACTAAATGCCACTTGGATGCAGAGGAGGCAGATGCATCCTGAGGAAGATGCTCCCACTCCTCTGCTGAAGGCGATGACGCAGCAACAGCTTGGCTGGACATCACCTGATGTCTGCAGCTTGTGTGCCACAGGATTTCAGTTTGAAGGGAGGTTTCCCGGACCAAAAGCCTTGAAGTAAATCACAGAATTCCCCTCTGCAAGAAGAGGTTCTGCCTGAGCACAGCTACAGACCAAGGAAAAGCATCTGACAGCAAGCTAAGCACATGCCCTGCAGCTCTGCTAGCCAGAACATCTCCACGTCAGCTTGAGTGGCATTGAGCACACAGAACCTCCTAGGAGACAGTGAAAACACACTGTTTTACAGTTTACACTCCTTATGAGATTTATTTTTCACAATGCTGCCTTGATGGAGGCAATGGCTTGGAGCAAACAGCTGTTAAAATTAGCTTATTTTTGTCTATCTGATTCATCCTACTTGAAAGCTTTGGGCTTCTGCTGGAGAAATGCACACCCAGTGACCCTGACATAACACACAGTTTGCTTTGCAGATGTTACCTGATGGCACATGGGCCAGCAAATATGGAAAACCACCCTCAGAGAAAAGGCTGAGCCCTCAGCCCTGTAAGCAGCAGGGATTGCAGGGAAACAAGCAATCCTGCTCTTGTGCTCATGCAGCCCAGTGCACTTCACCCTGTGTGACCACATCTACTCCCTCTGGACATGATGTTCAGCCCACGATTTACCTCAATCCCGCAATGTGAGCAGGCAGGGGCTGCATTCAAGGGCTGGGACATGTCTCCTGTCCCAGCCACGCAGCCCTGGAACAGCTGATTCTCCCAGACATCTGCAAAAATGTCTGAACATACAGATTTATACTGGCTTCAAAGGACACCACACTCTCAATAAACCAACTACCAGTACTAATATTGGTAACAACCAATTTTTATAACTAAAATCACTGACTGAAGTGTTTTTTTTTTCAAAAACTGTTTCAGATTTCTCCCTCCTGCCCTAGAACACTGTACCTGCATGGCAGTGGCTGACTCACATCTCAGTCAGAGGCACTTCTATGTGCTTCTTTTGAACCCTGGTCTCTGTCACCAGCAGTCCAGTTTTCTAATGAATAAATCTGCAGGCTGCACGTGACAATGCAGACAACAATTTCCTCCTCATAGTAACAATAACAAGGATGTATAATATTAAATTATTCCTTTTGTTCTCAGGGACTTGATACCCTGCCAATACTTGCAGCTGCAACAATTGCCTCTCCTTTATTGCTGAAAATTAATTTATCTGTTCATTTCTTCTGATTTCCATTTAAATAAAACTTTCTATCACTAGCCACTTTTATTCATCTATTTTGATTTCCTTTCTGGTTTTAATCACCTGTCCTGCACTGAAGAGCCCATAAGTGCTAATTGTGTTCCAGATGAGGTCACCAAGCACACAAAAGTTATTAATGTCTGTAAACTGAGATTGATCATACAACTGAGAACATTTCCATTCATAACACAGAATCATAGGATGGCTTAGCTTGGAAGGAACATTAAAGTCCATCTTGTTCCATCCCCCTGCCATGGCAGGGACACCTGCCACTGTCCCAGGCTGCTCCAAACCCTGTCCAGCCTGGCCTTGGACACTTCCAGGGATCCAGGGGCAGCCACAGCTTCTCTGGACAGTCTGTACCAGGGCCTCCCCACCCTAACAGGGAACAATTCCTTCCTACTAGCTAATCTAAATCTTCTTTCAATTTTAAACCACTGTTCCCTGTCCTGTCACTACATGTTCTTGTACAAAGTCTCATCATTGAGCCAGTTAATGATAAAGACTAAAAGTAAATGTAGTATTAACTGCACACTGAAATACAAAACCTTTGCCTGTACTTTCCACCAGAAATATTTATTTGGACACGCTGCACAAGAAACCTTCTTGACACCTCAAATACACATTGGGAAAAAAGTAAAAGATCCTGCTCTGTCTGTCTTCCTCTAACTCTTCAGCAGTTCTCCCAGTACAGACGCTGTTGTGGAGGGGGGATGATCAGATGAGGAAGTTTTTTCAGGACACCTGGATCACAGTCCCAGGCACCTCTTAAGGCACCGCATTCCCTCCTGCCCCTCCTGGAACCACCATCGTTCCACGGAAAACCACGCCGGGTCTCCAGCGCAGGGCAGAGATCCCAAACCCTCCGTGGGTTTAGCGGCGTTTGAACACCAAAACGCCGCGGGGGCAGGATGCTCCGGCACGGGGTGCCCAGCACGGAATCCCCGCGGTCCCCAGCGCCGGTGCCCGGTGCCCAGCACGGAATCCCCGCGGTCCCCAGCGCCGGTGCCCGGTGCCCAGCACTGAATCCCCGCGGTCCCCAGCGCCGGTGCCCGGTGCCCAGCACGGAATCCCCGCGGTCCCCAGCGCCGGTGTCCAGCACGGAATCCCCGCGGTCCCCAGCCCCGGTGTCCAGCACGGAATCCCCGTGGTCCCCAGTCCCGGTGCCCGGTGCTTAGCAGGGAATCCCCGTGGTTCCCCAGGTCCATTGCCGGTGCCCAGCACGGAATCCCCGTGGCTCCCCAGCTCCACTGCCTGGTGCCCATCACGGAACGCCGCGGTGCCCAGTCCCGGTGCCCATCACGGAACCGCGCAGCTCCCCAGTCCCGGTGCCCATCAGGAACCCCGCAGTTCCCCAGCCCCGGTGCCCATCACGGAACCCCGCAGTTCCTCAGTCCCGGTGCCCATCAGGAACCCCGCAGTTCCCCAGCCCCGGTGCCCATCAGGAACCCCGCAGTTCCCCAGCCCCGGTGCCCATCAGGAACCCCGCGGTGCCCAGTCCCGGTGCCCATCAGGAACCCCGCAGCTCCCCAGCCCCGGTGCCCATCAGGAACCCCGCAGTTCCCCAGCCCCGGTGCCCATCAGGAACCCCGCAGTTCCCCAGCCCCGGTGCCCATCAGGAACCCCGCAGTTCCTCAGTCCCAGTGCCCATCAGGAACCCCGCAGTTCCCCAGCCCCGCACTCACCGTCAGGCTGCTCTCCTTGCTCTGCCGCCGCGGCGCCGCCGGGGAGCCCGGGCTCTGCGGAGGGAAGCGGAGCGCATCATCGCGGCCGCTCTCGGAGCCCAGCATGGCTGCGCGGGGCGGGGAGAGGCGGGTCCCATGGCACGGCTCGGCTCGGCTCGGCTCGGGAGGCAGGGATGGAGGGAGGGGGAGCTGCGGGAGGCCCCGGCTCGCTGCTCCGCCTCTCTCGCCTCCGCCGCACCGAGCGCGGCGCCGGGGCTCGCTGCGCCGTGGGACGGTGGCACCCGCTGGCGGGCTGGGAAGAGTGCCCTGCCCTGCCCCGCCGTGGGATGGTGGCGTCACACCCTCCTGAGGACCGGGACAGGAGT
The DNA here is from genome assembly GCF_031753505.1 of Anomalospiza imberbis. Lineage (NCBI taxonomy): Eukaryota > Metazoa > Chordata > Aves > Passeriformes > Viduidae > Anomalospiza > Anomalospiza imberbis. The sequence goes on along the minus strand of NC_089699.1, from coordinate 5,512,245 downwards.
CCGGGTGTCCCGTGGGGTGGCACTTTGCTGGGTACGAGAACGGGGACGGTGACATCCACTGCTGGGGATGGCGATGGTGGCAATGTCCTGCCATCAGGCAGTTCCTACCTTTCCGTGGAATGGTGGCATCATATCCCCCTGGGGACAGGGACACAAATGTGCCCCAGAGTCCCCCAGGGGGGCAGTGCCCCCTGTCCCTGTCGCAGGGTCCCTGGTGGGGCTCAGATGCTGTGACTGCTCTGCATCGCGTGAATCGCTCCTGGCATCATTTGGGTCTCCCACCCCAAATCCCACTGCTCGGGCACCCGGTGCTCGTCCTGGGACTCGACACCCAGCAGCAGCAAGGTGCCAGCACCACACACGGCTGTTCTGCCATCCCCTTGGTGGCAGTTGTGACAACTTGAACGGGCAGCATTTAGCTGCTCTCTAGGAAGCCATAAACAAGGTCTGGCCGAGTGCCCAGCACAGCATAGCTCCGTGTTGTTCTCAGTTGTGGCTTTTCCCCCCACCCCCTGACCTGTTTCCAAGAAATGTGGCTGAGCTTGCTGGAGGGATCTTGCCAGCATTTGTTTGCATGGTGGCTGCTGCCCAGGTCCAAGAAAGCTTCCTGGCCAAAGCCTAGGAGCTGCTCCACAGTGGGAGACAGCCCGTGCCAGGAACAGACAAGGAAGCAGTCAAAGCAGAGCAGCTTAGGATGGCCCAAGACACACAAGGAGAGAGAGAGAGAGAGACAGACCAAAAAGACTTTGAGGGTATGCAGAACAGCTTCTTGCAACCACGGGTTTATGGTCAGATGCTTCCCTTACTAAGGACTCTTCTGCAAAAGCTGCCACAGCCCCCAGGAAAAGCAGCTTCCCAAGCGGGCGTAGACACAAGCTGTTCTGAGAATTAATGCCACCAGCAGCCAGTTAAGGATTCAGAACTAATTCAAAGCAGGTTCAAAGCAGGGATGAAGCCAGGAGTTCAGTTTGGAAAAACCTGTAATAAAGGAGCAGTGGAAAGAAAGTACCATGGAGGCAATGAAGGGAATGAGAAAAGTCATGAACGGGATTTCTGACAGGCTGATGGTTGAGTCAGCTGAGCAAAGCACTGCAAGGCACTGAAAGGCTGAGAGAGCCTGGAAAAGAGAAGGCTCCAGGAAGACCTCAGTGGAAACTTTCAGTACCTGAAGTCAGCCTACAAAAAGCTGGAGAGAGATTTTGGACAAAGGCCTGGAGTGATAGAAAAAGGGCCAATGACTTCCCACTGACAGAGGGCAGGGTTAGATGGGATAGTAGAAGAAATTGTTCCCTCTGAGGGTGGTGAGGCCATGGCACAGGTTGCTCAGAGAAGCAGTGGCTGCCCCTGGATCCCTGGAAGTGTCCAAGGCCAGGCTGGACACTGGGGATTGGAGCAACCTGGGGCAGTGGAAGGTGTCCCTGCACATGGCAGGGGTGGCACTGGATGGGCTTTAGAGACTCTTCCAGCTGAAACCATTCTGGGACTCTCTGACTCCTCGTCTATCTCAGATATGAATTTGTGTAAAAAGGTGTCTGTGAATTTGAGTAAGACTCAGCACTGTAAAAACAGAAGGTGGCAAATGCTGTTACAAAGGAAGTTCTGCAAAAGTTAGTTTATCTGTGTTCCAAGCCAACTACAAAAACATGGGAGTCAGGTACCTTGAGAAATTATTATTATTATTTTTTTTGGCACAAAGATTCACAAGGGACTTTTTGAAGGAAGTCACAGCCTACAAGTTTATTTGGGTTCTCTGAGGGAGTCACAGAAGATGTATGGACAGGGATGTCTGGTAATGCACTACATAAGATTCTAAAATGCTTTTGACCTAGTTTAGGTGCTCACTGTCTCCAGCCCAGACAAATTGCTCAGAGAAACAGCAGCACAGGGAGTTAGTGCAAGATGTTTGATGTGGAAGAAACAGGGAATCCAAAGAGCTGGACTGTATCATGAGAAATGCCATGAATCTAAACCAGGAATACTGACACAGGTGAAAGGCTGAAGGGAGCTACTTAAAGAGGCAGAATATGAGAAAGAGGGTCAAGGCAAAGTGGGACAGCTGTTAGACAACACAAAACTTAGATCAAGAACCAGAGAATGTCAGAGACACTGAGAGCACCCGACAGGCCAGGTCCACACGGCAGCAGCACACCAATCAAACACGCATTTCCCCGGGGGATGTTTAGCACTGCAAAAGGACTCACCACTTTCATACAGAAAGGAAACGGAAAACTCAGGTCTGGGACCACTGGGGGAAACGCCAGAGGGTGGGGAAGCACAACTGGAGTGTGATGCACCAGCTGTGGCAGTCACGTGGTCATATGGTGATGTTTTGGCAGGGAGCAAAGAGTTTCATGGGAGGAGCTGGAAGAGGGCCCTGTGCTGCATCTGCAGACCTGTGGGGAAGAATTTCCCAGGGATATGACGTGTTGCAGGCAAAAGTGCAGAGATATTTATTGGAAATTTGGACAAAGGCAGGGGAGGCCAACTGTCCACAGGTCAGCATTCTGTAGGTTAACTCGGGGTGATGTGCTGGGTGAGGCACTGAGGAGGGGCTGTGAAAGGACAGGCCAGAGTGGATGAAGTCATTGAGAAAAACGCTTTGGATGAATTCTTTGTGAATACTGTCTTTGGGAGGGAAAGCTGGAGCTGCAGGGAAACACAATGAGATACAGACATGGGCGGATGTGCAAGTGTAAAGAGAGGACTGTGCTGGACACAGGCCCAGGGTTCAGGCTGGAGTGGCAGGAAAATTCATAGGGTTGTTAACAGTGACTGGAGTGGCCTGGTGGATTTTTCAAAAAGGAGTGATAGGACAAAAAGTCCAAAGGAACTTGGCTTTTTTTACTGTTTTACCAGCTGGACACAAAGACTAACTATGCTACATGCAACAAATCTGTCTGATCTGAGTTTCTAAAAGAAAATGACCTCTTGACTTCTTGCTCTGGGTGGATTCCTAAACTACTTAAGTAGAACCCCATTTATTCTTGGATCCTGCAGTTTGGCTTTTTCCCAAAAACTTACCTGGGTGTCCCCACTGGGTTTTCGGAGGCTCATGTGACCTGAGTCGAGCTGGTGTACTGGGGACCCAGAGATGTAGTAGCCATTCACTGTAAGAACAGATGGAGAGTTAGCAGGCTTGCTGCTGACAGCCAACGCAAAACTGCACAAATTTAAAAGCTAATCCCATAACTGAATATGCAGATATAGATCACAGTGTTTTAAGGCTTAGTTGTATTTCTCATTACCCTACTGTGATTTGATGGGTAATAGATTAAACATTTTCCTGAGTGGAGTCTGTTTTGCCCATGACCATAATGAGTGATGTCTCCCTGCCCTTATCCCAACCCTTTAGTCATAGTTTTCACCCCCATTCACCTGAGGAGGAGAGTGACAGAGTGGCTTGCTGGCATTAAAAGTACTGGTCCAACGGAGTTGAGTTTTCATGTCAAGAAGGTAAGCCTTGCAAGATGCTTATGGTTCCTGCATGGAACTATAAATTGCCTTTTTTTTTCATATACTGAGTAAGGAATAATGCTCAAAGTAGTGTTGAAACAGGATACTCAAACACATTGTAAATCCTTTAGTCACAATAAAATGCACAATCTTCACACAGAGTACTCACCCAGTTCTGCCAATAAGGAGGGACATCAGTTCAAAAATTTCTAAGGAAAACATCCTCTAACCTGCTTTATTTAAAGTCACCTGGCAGCAATGGCCTTCACATTTAACACTTTTTATTCTAGAGTAATTTTTGCTTTGCTTTGTCATTCTGCAGCACCCACAAGCTTTTCAGTACAGTTACACATCTGACTCTGTTACTTGCTTCCCTGCAATTTCAAGTCAAGACAGAAATGATCTATATGGTCACCCCTGTAGCCATCACATGCTAAAACTCTTTGCTGTGCAGATGTTCTGCGTGGAAGAACACCAGCCAGCCCATGTGTGCCTGCAGTTCTTTGATTTCCCTGCCCTGTCACAAAGCAGAACTGAGGAAGTGCTTGGTGGGCCCCTCTTTGCCTCTGTGCACCCAGGAGGAGCCACCCCAGCTCCCGAGTGGACACTTCAGACACCCACAGAAGACGGAGTGGCAGGGAAACAATAGTCCAGAGGATGTGTCAGGAGGGAAAGCCCCACCATGTCTGCTCTGCTACACTCTCATGACCATGTAGCCTGGATAAAAGAAGGGTCTGGGGAGACATGAGAGTCTGACAGGGGTACAGGAGAGATAGAAAGGGACATTAGGCAGGAGTTGGAGTGACAGGACAAGGGGCAATGGCTTTAAGCTGTGGGAGGATAGACTGAGACCAGAGATTGAGAGAAAATCTGTGAGGGTGGGGAGGCCCTGGCACAGGGTGCCCAGAGAAGCTGTGGCTGCCCCTGGATCCCTGGAAGTGTCCAAGGCCAGGCTGGACAGGGCTTGGAGCATGTTCCATAACCTGGGATAGTGGCAGGTGTCCCTGCCCATGGCAGGTGGAACAAGATGATCTTTAAGGTCCCCTCCAACCCGAACCATTCCATGATTCTGTATGTCCATCAAGTCTCTCTCCCGCTGTATCACAGCACTTTGCTTTGCTCTGCTCAATGACAGAGAAGCAGATTCTCCCAGGCACAGCATCGAACAGTACCTGCAGAACTCTTCTGTGACACAGGGCTCTTGGGAGTGCCAGGCACACTGCTCGGCCGCTCCCACGTCGTTTCTGTTGAAGGGAAACACCAGTGTCAGGGTGATGGAAGCTTTTGCACACATACCACAGTTATGACTACTACTACACATAAACCAGTGGGTCTGACCCTCACTGTCCTCTGAACCAGGTTCTCACCCTGTGAGGAAGATGCCTGCACCTTCCTGCACCTCCTCTCTCCCCTCATCTCTTCCTGCCACAGCTGCCAGCTGGGATGGGTGGAGATAGAGCAGACTGGAAGCTGCATCACTGGTTCTTCCAGGTCACTGCCTGGGAACACTCACCTGGCCTGCACTGACTGCCTTTCCAGGTGCACTGAAGTCCAGCCCAGCATGGGCACTGCCTGCAGCCCACTGTGGGCATTGCCACGTGCCAGCTGTGTCCTCAGCCTGGGGACAGAGTGCCTCTGCCTCTTCTCTCTCCAAGAAAGGCAGCTGTGAGTGACTCACAGATGTGGTTTCAGTCACATATACACAAGCCTTAGCACCTTTTTTCCACCTAAAAATACTTCCCTGGAAAATTCCTTTTCCACTCAGGTCACTTAGCAGCTGGAATATGCAAATGTTTGTCACACCAGCTGTGACACTCCAAAGACTGCTGCTGCTTTCCCCCCTCAGCTGCCTCTGTAGTTTAACCATTCTGCTCATTTTCTCAGCAAATGGAAAGTTGTTTTTGACCGCATGCTGAAGACAGAAGATTTAAGTGCAAAACTTTTTAGAAGTTGTGAACAGAAGACAGGGGGGTGAGAGCAGCAATTTCCACAGAAGTCCAGCTAGAAAGCCCAAGGAACCATTCCTTTTGAATGCACGTGTCAGTTCCAAATCAGCTAAACAACACTGATTGCCAGATGGTATCAATAAGAAAATTAGCAAGTCACTGTAATCAAGTCTGAGGACCACTTGGGCTGCTTCACTTGAAACTGCTGTTTCCCAAATCAACAACCATCTAACCAAAGCCTGAAATCCTGCAGCTATGTCAGCATTCTGGATGACCATGGTAAAGCAGAGATGGAGGAGAGCCCTTGTGCATTAACAGTTCAGGGTTGGCAGTGAGCACCTCCCTCAGGGCACAAAAGGCCTCCTGTCCTGGGTCAGTGCTTATTTGGGCATCAAGCAGGATGTTAACATGCTTCAAGAACCATAAAAAGCCTATTTTTAGATATAGATTCATGCACATATGTATATACATATATGTGTCTATATGCATATAGATGTCTATGTGTATATATAAGCACAGAGATGTCCTCAAGGGTTGTGTTAGATTCCTTATTTCAGAAAGAACTCAGGATTACAGATCCCAAATGGAAGCAGGTGCCACACCTGTAATGTTCCTGAGATACATGCCCTGCCCCTCTCCATCCTTCCCCTCTCACCCCCTCCCCAAGCCACAGCATGCTTTTGCCTGCAAAGAAAAATACTTTGAGCTTTTTCTTCCATTACAAGTGCAACACTTGAACTAGAAGCTTTGCTGGGTCATGGGGGAATATTTAAATTTTAGCCTGTTTTTGTGAACTAGGTAGTAAGTAAATAAATTCCATGCTAGGTCAATAAAGAAGCACTGAGAAGTGTCTTAACTAAACAGAAGCAAAATCAAATGCAGAGAGTTGTCTTCTATGAGTCAGCTTCTCTTGCCTTACAATTCACAAGTGCATGGTTAAATAAAAACCAATTCTAATTTACATTTACTGTAAGGCAAAGGTAAACAATACAGTACCCATGTGTGTTGAATATTTTTTTTTAATTGTTGATTAATTAATAATAATAATGTGAGTTGAGATCTGTGGGAAGCGACTGTGATGCCCACGGATGCTGAGCCCCAGCGCAGTCAGTGAAGTATTGGATTTTTTGCCAGCACTGACTTTGATGTTAGCAGTAAAGCAAGCTACCTTCATATTTGGCTTGGGGGTTTCACACAAGCATATCTGTCTCCAGATTTTTGAGAGGTGCAGAGGAATGCACCTAAGAACCTACCAAATATATATGAAATGTAATTAATTGGTTAAAGAGATGTGGCTCAGTTAGCCAGAGCATGGTGCTAATAAACGAAGGTTGTGGGTTTGATCCCTGTATGGGCCATTCACTCAAGAGCTGGACTCGATCATCCTTGTGGGGCCCTTCCAACTCAGAATGTTCTGTGATTCTGTGAAAATCACCAGCTGCTTCTTGTAACTGCTCTCTGCTTTGCCTGCTGGCTGTTGTGGAGCTGCTGTGCAGTGCCTCATTCTTCCCCTCTGCCACACAGAGGACCCAGACACATAACTTGAGGGCAGAAAATTCACACATGAAAGAGTAGTGCCCAGTGCTTAGCAGATTTGTGAATCCAGTCCAAAACATTCAGTCTCTTGACAAATTTTCCAAAATAAAATGACTTTGGAGTTAAGCACATTGAAAAATAAAGAAAAAATCCCAATGCTATAAAATGCATTAAATAGAAAAAACATATTTAATTAGATAGGAAATGAACAAAAGTCTTTTAACTCCAATTATTTTGAGCATTAGGAGGAAAAAAAACCCACTTCTGTGCAGGGATTATTCTGGCAGCTCAAGTAGGGACAGGAACTAATCTGTATCAGGACTGCTCTGCTGGAATGCCATCTACTGGAAGCAACTACGTTTACCAAGGTAAAACTGTGACATTACAAATTTCTCTGCAGCTTAGTCATGATTAGAAGTGAGAGTGGGGATTAGAAGTGAGTGGGGGGATGACTTTTTTTACAGAGACACAGAGAAGGCTTGTTGAGAGATAATGCACTGTCTGATCCAGCAAAGGCAGAGTCTTGTCTCGGAGTACCACATGGAGCCTTCACTGCTGGTGCTTGGAAAATCAGAAGGCTACTTGTAACCCTGTGGTAAAACAGTGGTCATGGCTTTTAGGAATAGATTCCACATTGGCCCAGATTTTACATCCCACACAGTTTTCCCTAGAGGCTGTTCCAGTCAAGCTAAAGCCTTGTACTCTGGGTGCAATTTAGCACTGGCAGACCAACACCAACAAGTTCTGTCCTCCCTTATCAGCCACATGTTAATTAGACCATTTAGGCAGTGTGGGGAAGGAATAACCAGCAGTTTCCTTGAGAGAGATGACCCAGCAGACAAATGCAGACAATTCTTGACTGTGAGGAGGGCTGTGAACAAGAAGAAATACTACAGCCCTGGGAGATACCCAAGGCCAGGGCTAGGAGCCATCTGGTCTAGTGGAACGTGTCCCCTGCCGGGAGCTGGCACAAGGTCCCTTCCAACCCAAATGATTCCGTGGTTCTGTGGAATTTAGTTAGTGAACAGCAAGGCAGGAGAAGAGCACTTGTTAAAACTGAAATGACGTAGTAAAAGGAAAAACAGTTACAAGATCCAAGCTCTACTGCCCAACGGAACCAGAGGGGTTTTCACAGAAGGGGTGAAACATTTCCTACCAGAGGAAAAGTGGGAACCTGTGGTGTTTGGGGCAAGCAAGTTCACTTCTGTTTGGCAGAATGAGAAATTACATGATGTGTAAGAGATCTACACACCCTGGCACATTGTGTTAGTCAAGAAACACAGCTTCTGAGAATATCCTGAAGCAGACAATTTTTGTGATCACACTGAAGAATGAACTGTTGGTCCCTGTTCCATGAATTCAGTAGCACTCTAAGGTGGAAGGAGCTGCTTTCCAGTTTGAACATACATCATCAGCCAAACGTCTGGGCTTTATGTACCAGCACAATCCCTCACGAATGTGCTCATATTCCTTTCATTTTAGTACCTCAGCATAGTATCATGTGTAGTTCTATTTTTTGGAGCTAAATGCTCCATAGTTTCATTGTCTAAACTATGAGAATGAGGCAGATCAAGCCAGTGGACCTCTGGGTCTGCTTACTGTGCAGAAACCTCTCCTGGTCTTAAGGATCTGTAGCACCTGCCCTTTGTCACACAGCTACTGGTGCTAACTCAGATCTTTATAAATAGGTTTGGAGTTTATTTTGGCTTAAACTGCAATAAATCTGTGATGCTGAGCAGCTCCAAACCCAGTTTTTGCCCTGAATAACCTGAAGCTGTGCAGGCTGCACAGGCCAAGGATGAAGGTGCAGAGACAGGGATGAAGAAGAGCAACAGAACATCTCCCCCCTCAATGCCACAAGAAGAAACCCCAAAAACTTCTCCCAAAGTGGTCCTGAAAAAAAGCAGAACTGGAAGTGACATCTGCAGAAGGGTAGAACAGGCCCACACGGTTTTAACTCCTCCTTTTCGGATTCACTTTTGCCAATGGCAGGCAGGAAACACCTTGCAGACAGTTTGCAAACCCTCCGTAACTTTTCTATGCTTCTCCACTGCATCTCCATAGACTCTCAGCAAGGTTTGTGGCCTGTCCATGGCTCCCCAAAGGGCAAAGATTGGTTGGCCCTGTGACTCAGAGGGAGGGCAATCAGCCCTGCTTTGGAAACAGATTCCAAAGGTTTTCTTTAACAGCCCAAACCTCCCGTCTGCCTGGAGTACCATGTTCTGAGCATCGCCTCACCAGCCAGGAGCAGAGAACTGTCAGGGGTGTCGCACCTGATGCCCACTTTCTGGCTAAGATCTTCCCCCCATTTGTGAGGAATTGGCAAAGTTTTCATAGCATTTCACTTCTTGATACTGTGTGTGGTAGAAAAAAGCCCAAAGGAATGGTCAAGGGTGCATGGGGGTTTGGGCACACAAGGAGGCAACATCACTCACAATGCCCCGAGACTGGTGTGAACCCTTGAAAACTTTTGAAGTAGAAGGAGTGTGTGAATGAGAGTGCAATGAAAATATTTTCCCTTCTGTTCCACAGAGGGTGTGCAGCACAAGATTGTTTCACTGCAATGAGGAGGTCTCACCTCTGCCTCAGTTCACAGAAGTGACTCAGACCAGCCCTGACTTCCTGCAGACCAAAGGCTGTGGACTCTCCTGATTCAACACAGAAGCTTCTTCATCTTTGTGCTCCCACATTTTGGTCCACTGAGTACTGAATCCTGCATGGGTCACCTGTACCAGTGTCAGCTCAAAATGCCCAAACCACCAGCCCATGAATGAGCCTCTGAACTGCAACACAGTGACCTCACACTCCTCCATGGGCCTCCCAGGACTGTGGCCTTTACTTCCCTCCTTATTCCTAATAAAAAGAGACAAAAAAAACCCAAAAAAACCAGGCAGAACTGACCAATGCAAATCTCTATGCACCTGCATCAAACATGAGAGTCAAGCACATAAGTGCACAGGCAGCACGTGAACTTGGTCAGCAGAAGTCGAGGTGTCAGAACTGAAACCCACTTCCATCCCACAGGCAGTTCAGTAAAAGAGAGACTGGGGCTGCCAAACAGCTTTTGACCTCAGTCTTGAAAGACACACCATGGAGACAGGCACCATCCAGGAGTTCCTGAATTGCTCTGTCCATGCTGAATGGGGAGGTGCTTGTCACCACCTCTACAGCACAGGAAAAGCTGCTGACAAGAGCTCTCACTTGATCTTTCAAAATGATTACTGGGATATCTAGCATGCCCCTCCTTTTGCAAACACCATGTGACAAAAGCGAGCCCTTCACTGCAGGCTTAGCAGTGATAATAATGCTATTTCCAGCACTTTCTGAGACACGCTTTGTTTTTCTAGGTTTTAGGCCACCTCACCAAGGCTGGTTCCACTGCCACCCTTTAGCTAGAACATCCTGTATCAGAGGGGAATTGTCACTGAAATGTTTTAACTGTATGAGAAAAAGCATGTAATGAAAATGCTTGACATCCCTTCAGTGTCTCCATAGATGACCTACTCTTTGAGCTGCATTTCATAAGTTTGGTTGGAGTAGGAGCTGACCATAGCTGGTGAGGCATGAATAAAACCCCTCAACTCAGAGACCTTTCAAGAAAATGACCTCTTTCAGCTACACATATCAGGACTGCCCCAGAACTTACTGTTGCAGGTGGCATTTCATGATGCCACCTAATGATGCTTGTGAGTATAAGACTATAAGGACTTTAATTAGGATCAAGATAACATGAAAGCAAAAGTCCTGCTTTCCAGGAGATAAAATGCTGTTTAGTAAGTGGGAAGGACCTTAGGTAAAAGACAAGAAAAGGCTGGAAATAAGAACAGGCCACATTAAGCTGGCCTCAGCTGTGAAAGCAAGGTGGCAGTAAGCCACACAAACACTGGTGTCACAGGAACATAACTCATTTTTAATGTGATGGGCAAGGTAGCTGGAGTGCTATTGTTTGACTAATGCAAGAAGTATTGCAGCTGCAGCCCGTCAGAGAATTTCTTCAGCATAATGAAATATTTTCTTGCTGAATCTACCACCCACACACAACTGAAAACCCCTCCTACAGACACTGAGTAACTCGTTAACCACGTAGTGGCTGTGCACTCTGGGCACTCTGCCTTGTGCTTTGCCATGGCAAGCAGGGATGTCTCTGGATGTTGCACAAGGCAGATGCCAGGCACCCAGCTGTAATGTCACTGGTGCAGACTCAACCTTCCTGTGGCAAGGCCATGCTCAGAAAACCCTGAGTACACTGAAATTTTCGTGGGCTTCATTGTGCAGATTGTATCCAGCTCAGAGGCCCTTACAATGGTTTTGGGATTGAACCTGCTTCAAAGGATGATAAATGTGAAGTGTTTATCTGGTGGAATATCAAGGAAACAGACAGGAATGTGCTGTTTGTCACCTCTGCACATCTGTTTGTTCCAGAGTCACCCCAATTCCTTCATTACTGATTTTCCTAACATTCTTCTTCCACATAGGAACACTGTCTCATTTATATTCTATTTCTTTCTCGTTAAGAACCAATTCCTTGTGTTTTTTCCTGTAAAGACAATGAAAATTAGACCACACAACAACACACGGTGGAAATACTGCTACAGTCAGATAAGACCACCAAAAATCACAAAATAGTCTGAGTTGGAAGGGACCCAGAAGCATTATAGAGTCAGATTCTTAGGTGAATGGGGATCAAACCCACAGCCCTGGCATTATTAGCACCCTGCTCTGACCAACTGAGCTCATCTCAGGGTCAAGATGTACAACAAAGGCAGATAATCCCAGTGTGGAAGGACATTAACCACTGGAAACAATGGTGACAATAATAGTAATGCCTCACAAGAAAGGAGGCATCTCTGTATTATGAAAGCTCAGAAGAATCAAGATTTTACTTGACCCTAAAATCCCACTTCCCCTCCCCAGGAACATGAGTGGATTCTTGTGTTACCACTTCTGAATAGTTCAAGCACTAAGAGCAATAAAACAATTTCACCCAAAAACAGACTTCTGCACTGAGTCAGAGAAGATGCACCACCAGGCATGGTCAGAAAGACAGGCTGTTGAACAACAGGTCACCCAACACCTCCTGTCTTTAGGAGGAGGACACAAAACTACACACAGGGCTCATCTGGGGAGCAGCACAGAGCTCCACCTCACCAAATCTTGTACAGCTTTAGCTTGCTGACCTTCTTCAAAGGCTGTGTCCCCCCATGCTCCCATCCCAGCAGATTCTGTGGTGTGGAGCCCACCCTCTGCTGCTGCCTGGTGACATTCCTGGCTGATCCTGCCTTTCCCTGGAGAGCTCAAGGGCAGGACAGTCCACGGAGGGGCAGGACCTGCCCCAAAACACAGTGGGAAGATTCAGCACAGCTGCAAATGAAAAGCACAAATGAAATGCTCCTCTGAACTCATATTAAGATTCTTTGACTCAGACAACCAGAAGAAGCAAACCAGCAGATGAGTGACAAGAGCCCTGTTAGACATGATGATTGTAAAAACTGGGGAAGTACAAAGACACCAAATAAAGAACAACTTCCATTGAGTCCCAGGCATTTGTCAGTTTCTACATTGATAAATATTTTTCATGTCGTTTAGGCTTTACAGACCGAAACAAACAGGGCTGACAGGGATTTCAGGAAGTCATACTGCCCCTGCTCTACACCAGAGAAAGCCAACCATGAATTTTCATGGTTTTGCATAACCTGCTCTGGTGCTACAGACTCCCAGGCAACTCTGTACTCCCACACTTCACTTCCAACAGAGCTTGGAAGGGTTAGCTGTCCTGGTGGCAACTGAAATGTGTTCTAGTGACGAAAATTGAAATCTTCTCGTGATGACAGGCATTGCAAACAGCCTTCTCCCAAATGGCATTTGATGCACTTTAAGCCTGCTTTCATGACCCTGCACACATCTTTGCTTTCTAAGGGCAGACATCCCCAATCTCCCAGCATTTACCCACAGGCTATGTTTTCCACATCTTCCATCACTTTTGCTACTCTCTTCTGGGCTTTATCCAGCTGACTCACATATTTCCTGAAGTATAGAGTCCAAACAAGATAAAATATTCCAGCTGAGGCATTATAATTTCCTTGTAAAGTTGCAGGCTTACTTCATGCCTCACAGACAACACTCCTATTTATACAATGGAAAATGCTGGCTGGTTTGTACTAGCACAACACTGCTGGCTCTTACTCAACTTCAGATCCTCCAGAGCCCCAATGTCTTCATCTGTAAACTGTTCCATTGCCTGTCTTTGCCACTTAATTATTTCTGATGAAATCTCTGATCTTAAATGCATCTTTACTGAACAGCATCCTCCTATTCCAGGGTGATTGTGAATTCTGAGCCTGTTCTGTGCAGGAGAGAACACTGTGTTCCCTCCCAGCTCCAGTTTAAAGTTATTTTTTGAATAAGTGCTCTCAATGTCAACATGCCATTCATCACTGGAAATACTGCCTAGAATGGATTCTCGGGCAGATCACTGCAGGATTCCCTTCAGTACAAACCCACTTGGACAAGGGACCATTGTTGGCCATGCTCTGAGGATGAGCTGGCACACAGTTTTGCAGCAGCTTATTGCAATTTAACTATGGTCCCTGCTTTGTTTTCCCTTTAGTCAGCTTTCAAACTGCCTTTGTTGCTCTTAGGACCTGTTTGCCCATCAATGAAATGCCTTCCTTCACACAGCTCCCCTACCCACGGACTCTCCCTGGATGCTGGGTAAATGTTTAGCCACAGTCCCATACCTCCTCTCACCAGAGCCTTTCAATGATGGAAGTGCTTAACTGGTCTTAGGATTAGTCTGGTGAAGAGATTCTCATCTAAACAGAACTTGAATAAGTGATCCCTAAAGCAAGGCTCAGAACACAGAAACCCCACTTCTACCCTCTCTTACATGCTGTTATTCTGAGAACCACACAATGCTGTAATGGTTGAGAGCACAACCACAGGTGGTTTGGGCATTCTCCTGAGAAAGACAGGTTGGAAGTGACCTCTGGAAGTCTTCAGCCCAGCTATTTTGAGCAGGATCACTGCTAACAACACATCAGCCACAGGTCTGTCCAGCTAGTTTCTGAGATTTTCCAAGGACGAAGATTCCCCCGCCTCCCTGATCAGCCTGTGCCAAAGTTATCCTCCCTTCCTAGAGGAATCAGAAATCTCCTGATTTCTGGCCTGAGCTCCCAAGCAGGATATGGCAATTGGCCCTTGTTATATTACTTGTAACTTTTGGGAGGGAAGTACAAAACTGCCTGACATTATGGAGAAATTTAGTCGCAGTCCCCCACCTTTCTGAGGCAGGGTCCCTGTGACAAGAGCTCTTACCACAAAAGAAACAGGCTCTGACTGTTTTCACCTGGCCTCAACCCAGGGAGTATGGGTCCATCCCAGTGATGGCTCAGAACTGAGTATCATCAGCTCCTCCCCTGCATTTGAACTGCAGTGGGGATGGGGTATCTAACTCCTGATGATCTCCCCAGCTGTGCACCAGCAAGAGAAAACTGTGCTTGGAGATGGAGGCAGGGTTAAATGGAAATGCACCTTCTGGAGAGAGCGTCCTATAAGATGTGAGTGCATCAAACTCCACGAAATAATGATTTGGCAAAGTTCTGGGCCAAAAGCTTCTTTAAATAAAATACATCAGCCCCTGAACAGTCCATGAGGTGCCCATGGCTCTCCTTTGTGAGATAAAGGAATGCCAGAGGTCACTCCTGATGGCTGCAACTTCCCTGTGAACAAGGTTAGCTCCTGCTGTCCTCTCCTTCATGTCACTCTGGCATTCTCTTTGCTAAAGAAATGTGGATTTGCTGGTCACAAGACCCTGTTTTGCAATGCTGCTGTGAGCTCATGATGAGAAGAGCAGGTCGACACAGAGTCTCGGGTAAAGTGGAGGTGGTACAAGTTTGACAGGTCTTGAGCAGGTGATAAGATCATGAGTTAGGTCTGCTTCTCAGCATGACAGTGAATAGAACACACAAATACAGACTGAAAGCTTTCTCTGTGTTGTCCCATTACATGTGTTTGTCTTTCCTTGTCACCATGGACAAGCTGAGTCTGACCAGTTCACTGTTTCTGTTTTCCCCAATGGTGCTTTAGTGATACTTGATGCTCTATCAAACTACTTTACATGTATGTGTATAAATAGACATAAATATCTCCAGGCAAAGGAAATAGGGAATGTGGTAAAAATTGTATCTTTAACAGTGTTTCATATCCTAAAACATTTACGACAGGGCATTTTTACTTTACATTCTCTGTCTTTTGTCAATGTTTCAGATGTCTTCTGATGATCAGAATTAAGATGATAGAGTATCATAATCTTCTTCTATTTTCTTTCACATGGATGTCAGAATCATATTAATTCCTTTGGCTCTGCAGCTACTTTTGTTATCAAAATCAACCAGCAAGATGATTTCCTGAAACAGATCTGTGCTGGTGTGGTGAAACATGTACTGGAAAGCCACCCCCACTTACCATTTGTGAAGGTGTTCACATAGTACCTGCGACCCTGGGGAGACATGTAGCTCTGCCAGCCAGGGGGAAGGTGGCCGTTCAAGGTGTCTTCTCCTGGCTGAGGAGTTGCTTTTCGGGGTTTCTGCTGAGAAAAGAAAAAAAAAACCAAAAAACCCTATTAAGTCAATATCTAGATAATGTAAAGTCTAACTAGACACACAGCTGGAAGGAAATGACGTGGTTTGGCATTCTACAGATTCCAATATACCCAAAGAATTTCAGTCTATTTCTCCCTTCATCTGTGCTAGCTTCATCCAGAACAGGAGCAACATTGCCCTGGAGAAATCACTCTCTGGGACAGAAATGAACCCCTCTGTATTTAATGTCCCAAGAGCACGTGGAGCTGTCCAAGAAAATGACTCTGGTTGAGCAGTAAAATGCAAAGCATGAAGTGATCAAGAGTCTGAGAAAGAGAGGCAGGCACCTGGCCCTCCTTTACCTTCCTATGGATATACCATGGGTCAAAGCACTGATCATGGCGGTGCTGTCACAATTTATTTTACAGAGGCACCATCACCTGAACCACAAAACCAGACTCTCTCCCAGTAAACACCATTGGATGGCACAGAGCACTGGATCAAGCTCCTCCACCATGGGATTAATGGTCCCCTGTTACTGTTTGCAAAAGTACACTGAAGAAAAGTAAACTCTGCAGTGTGGGAGTGCACCAGCTCCGGAAGGACACGGCAGCAGGTTGGTTCCCTCATATTCCCTTCACAGATATCTGGCCTTGAAAATAACAAAGATACCCCAGACTATCTGTGCTGTGCATGAAAACTTCATAAAGAGGAATGTGGGGTAATCCAGCCCTGGGTTCTGTTTCAGAAGATCCAGATTTCACACATTTTTGCTGCATGCTCACCGTTTCTGTACTCAACACCTTCTTTCCCTTCTGGAACTGAAGTCCCTGCATTCCCACTACCCCTTTTCCTTAATTTGATCCTACAGTGATTCCATGTGCCAAGCAGGTCACCATTAAGCTCAGATCACTTTAGGGGCCCGTGGTATTCCTCCACTTTGCACAGTCAGCACCACAGCCCTGCAAGGACAGATATTAGCAGTTTGCTTAAGGGAAGCTCTGAATTGCCCCAACATCCTTTCAGTCACATTTTCAGTGTGCCTCATGTGTCTCTGCTGGACTGCAGGAGGAGCAGAGGTCTTCCACAGGTGAGTGCCATGCTGTATTCTTAAACAAAGGCTATGCCAAGAGACAGATGAGGATGGTATACAGTAAACACCAGCAAATGTTGGATGGAAACAGTATAAAAAGCAAAGTTAACCCAGTGTTTCAGCTGCAGTCCCTGCCAAAATGTGCATAACTTCAAAATCATACAAGCATCATGTTTTGCAGTTGTTAATTCTGTTTTTGGTTACTAATATTTCTACTTTTGCTTCTGATTTTGCCAATCAAGAAGTGCTGTGAGCACTGCAGTCTCTATCAATGACAGTCAAGAGGGAATCTCAGCACTGCCAAATGCTGAAGTTCTTGCAAACAATGGGGAAACAGTTTGCTTTTATGTGCGTGTATTGTGGTTTAACTCCAGCCATCAACTCAGCACTACACAGCCACCCACTCCCTGCCTCCCACCCCTGGGATAGGGAGGAGAATCAGAAAAAAAAGTAAAAATTGTGAGAGAAGAACAGTTTAATCACTGAAATAAAGTAAAAGATAATGATAATAATAACGATAATGATTATAATAACAAAGAAACAGGAGGAAACAAAAAGAGAGAGGAATAAAACCCAAGAAAGACAAATGATGCACCGTACAATTGAACACCCATAGCCAGCCCTTCCCTGAGCAGCATTTGGCCCCTCCTAGCCAACTCCCCCAGTTTATGACATTCTGTGGTGTGGAATATCCTTTTGGACAGTGTGGGTCAGCTGTCCTGGCCTTGCTCCCTCCTGGCTCCTTCTGCAGCTCCTTGCTGGCACAGCACAGGACACTGATGAGTCCTCCACTTAGGGTTTTTTTCCTAAAACATCAGGGTGTTATCAACATTATTCTCATACTGAATCCAAACTTGGCACTGTAGCAGCTGCTAGGAAGAAAACTAACTGTACCTCAGCTGAAACCAAGACAGTATGGAGTATGTGTGGATGTCTTCCCTTTGTTTTAGACAGGAATTTGACTCAGCTCACTATCAGGCAGGACTCATCCCCCCATGGAGACTGCAGAGGAAGATCCACTGAATGCAAGGAGCACTGCTGTGTTAGAGCCCCTCACTGGTCCCAGTGCAATCCCCTCCCAACAACACTTGGGCTCTCACTCCTACAGCAGCTTTAGGGGGAAAGAGGAACTGAAAATGCCATAGGGGAGGAACTGAAGAAAAAACAAAACTTGACTTCATACAGGTTTCCTAACCACCCTCCCCTCACAGAATCACAGAATCACCAGCTGGTTTGGTTTGGAAAGGACCTTAAAGATCATCGCATTCATCCCCCCAGCCATAGGTAGGGACACCTTCCGCTATCCCAAGCTCCAAGCCCTGTCCAACCTGGCCTGGGACACTTCCAGGGATCCATGGGCAGCCACAACTTCTCTGGGCAGCCTGTGCCAGGACCTCACCACTCCCACAGTAAAGAATTTCTTCTTAATGTCTTGATCGCAACCTACTCTCTCTCAATTTAAAGCCATTCCCCCTTGCCATATCACTACAAGCCCTTATTCTCCTCATGTAGGAGCCCAGGATGCTCTGGCATAGATAGTGTGGGATGATGCGATCTGGGATAGATGCTCCTGGGCCTGGGCATTACAATGCACAACAGATTAAGCACCTCTTAGTTTAGGCACACTCAGCAAGCCATCCTTTCAGAAATGAGAGTGCCAGAGAGGCTATCGAGGGTAGCACATCGTCCCTTTTCTGCCAAAACAGGAGATCTGAGGAAAAGGAGAGATCTTCTTGCTCTATTTTTCTCAGCAGACACAAGCCTGTTCCAGCCAGGCCATCTGCAGTCCCTTCTTCTTTTGTCAGCACGGTTAAACCAGGACCGTGTCTGCACACCTCTGTGGGAGAGGATTTGGTTACTGTGGCATGTGATGACAGACAACCCTGCTGCTGGGACACAGCAAGGACAGGGCCATGGCACTGCACAGGGAGCACAGGCAACTGGCAGACAGTGTTCCAAGAGGCCAGCTCCACATCTGGCACAGCTCCACATCTGGCACAGCAGCCACAGACAGGCTTCAGAGCTCTCCCAAACCCAGCTGCCACCAGGGCACCCCTGTTCCCAGCCACATGGAACAAGGAAAGCACTTAGAGGTACCCCTGTGTAGATGCACCTCTTCCTTAGATCAGCAAGACTGGACTGTTACTTTGATTTCTTGTTCCTATTTTAGGAGAATTATTGCCAGGATAATTTCTGAGAACAGTAAATCACAACAGAGGATGTCTGCGTGGAGAGGAGGCTCCCTGTCAGCAGAGAGCATTGCAAACCAGCAAAGAGAGAGCAGCAGGCAGGGACTGGAAGTGAAGAAAAGCTCAGCTTGAAAAGAATCTGCCAATCATGAGGATAAGTATCAAGGCTTACCAGGGAGCTGTGCACTTGTTGTGGTTCCTCCATCAAGATTAAGTGCCTCTTTCTAGAAGTTGTGCTGTATTCCAATAAAGAGAAAAAGCCAGGACCCTGACACCCCTGCCCCAGCTCAGGCTGGGTGGGCTTGCAGTCCCTTCTGCTTTCTAAACCTTCCAACTCCCACAGCGCCTTTGAGCTCAGAAACGTTCAGGCCACTCCCCTCACTGTCACTGCTGGAAGTGTCACCAGCTGCTGTCTCCATGGTGGTGGACAGGCAAATCTGGACCCAGAAAGGATGTCTGCAACACATGCTCGAGGAAACAGGAAACCTGAACAATGTGAGCAGTGAACGTGTGACCCCAGTGAAATCCTCCTCCATCTGTACTGGATGCCTGGAAAAGGGATCAAAGTGTCTCGCAAAACATTAAAATCCAGCAGCACAAGCACTTCTCTCCCACGAGATTTCCTAGGATCAGAATTCTGTGTAGCAGGGGAACATTGAAGAGCCAGCCACCCAACAGGTCTGGTTCTACAGACAAGGGATGGTTTTTGTCTGCTGCCTGCAGAAACACAGGGATGGAATTCTCCTGATAAATGCACAGCAGAGAGGAAACAAATGAGCAGCAAATGCAGAAAGGGCACTGGTGCTCTTCAGAACCAAAGAGAGATGAGAGACAGAGAGATAGCAAAGGCAAGCACGTGGAATAACAACAGATCTATGGGTTTAACTCCCCTAATCCAGGAGAGCAGCACTGACAAGAGGCAAAAGGATTTGCTGTTTAGGTCAGAGCACACAAACCTGACCGTTCTCTGTGCTTCTTCCCCTGCATCCATGGGCACTGGGCCAGGGATGCCAAGAAGAGGACAACCTGTGTGGGCCAGAGAGCCGCCCCACAGCACCACAACCCTGACCAGGAAATACTGTTTCATCTGTGTGCTGCTATACACTGATGGTCTAGAGGCATGTCTGAAGAGAAGGACACCTGGGTCAGACATCCTGGATGCTTCACGTGAAGAAGAGCAGCAGCCTGTCAGAGCTCTGACACTTTCTGTCTGGCTGGGCCAGCTCAGAACAGGGCAGCACAGCCAGCAGGGAGGTGGTGAGTGCCTCTCCCACCCCACCTCTTCTGACTGTTCTCTTTTTCTTATCTTTCTTGGTCTTCTTGATCAAGTCAGCAGCAGTCCAACTCATTCTGTTCCTTTGGAAAAGCCCTTGGCATTGTGATTCTGTTCCAGCAGTGGAAAAAAAGCCAAAGAGAGTTTTATGTAGCAAAGTGGGGTAACAGGGAGTAACACACATCAGTTCAATCCATGATGACTTGACCCTGAGGCAAGTTCTGCCTTGCTCAATAGAGGAAAATGACTTCCCATTTTCAAACTGCAGGAAATCCCCATTCTCCTTCAAAGAGGGATCCTGGGAGGAAACATCTGTGTGTTGACAAGCCTGAGCTCCCTGAAGATGTATGGGCTTGCACAGTGCTCCAGTGGAGCTCAGTCCAGGGGCAATTCCCAACACACAACCCCAGGGAAAGGAAAGAAAAACAATCCATAACCCACAAGTTCAGGCCTAGAGCAACCTGATCTAACTCTGAACAAGGGGCTGGACCAGAGACCTTCAAAAGTCCCTTCCAATTTAAATTCTCCTGTGATTTTGTGATCCTATTTCAGCAGAGCATGCAGCCTTAGAGCAAACAAAGAGGAGCCTCTGGCTGTGGGACAGGGCTGGAGGGCAGATCAGCACACTCACCTGCTGCTGCCACCTGTCCAGTCCCACCTGCAGACCCAGCAGCACCAGGAAAGGCCACAGTGCCCAAACAAGCAGCTGCCCTGCAGTGCTGGAGGATCACTGCTGACAGAAAGATGGGCAAACTATGGAGGGGAAGCTCCCTGCAAGGAGCAATGCAAGGACACAGCATGAATCTGCCCCGGAGCAGCCTCCGTCCTGTGGGGAACAGCTTGTTCTGCACTGACAACACTGAGCTTATCTTTCTGTCTAACTGCAGTTTGCGTGACCACTGAGCTTGGAAAAGGTGTGTGTCAGTCCTGGTGCAGAAAAGGCAGAAGCACAGAATCCTGGAATGGTTTGGGCTGGAAAGGACCTCAAAGCTCATCTCATTCCATCCCCCTGCCTTGGCAGGGACACCTTCCACCATCCCAGGCTGCTCCAAGCCCCACCCAACCTGGCCCTGGACACTGCCAGGGATGGGGCAGCCACAGCTGCTCTGGGCACCCTGTGCCAGGGCTTGCTCACCCTCCAAGTGAAGAATTTCTTCCTAAAAGCTCATCAAAACCTGCTCTCTGTCACTGCAGGCCCTTGTCCAAAGTCTCTCTCTAGCTGTCCTGCAGCCCCTTTAGGCACAGGAGGGTGCTGGATGGTGCAGTTAAAGAAGTGGGGTCTGTGTTTGGCTTCAGCTGGTGCCTGTACCAGCCTGTGCCCTGCCCCAGGAGAAGGCCTGGGGCACCCACAAACCCCTCGGCCCTACCCACAGCCTCTCTCTGCCTCGTACTTTGAGTCATTCTGTATTTTGTTCATTTTTATGCAATCTTCCTTTCTCAACATTTGGTTTCCATGGAGTCACATACACTGTGTGAAACAGATTTATATATAGAAAGTGGAACGGGTCATATGATCTGTCCTGGTTGTCAGAGCAACCAGCACAGCTCCCCTCGGGCTGAATAGGATGGCACGTTCTGCTGGGGACAAGTCACCCTCCCTGGGTGGCCCTGCCCGTGCCACTGCCCCGCAGCCCTGCTGTGCCATTCCTCTGCTCGGGGCACCAGCCTCCTGTGCCACCAGCCCTCATCCCCCAGAGGACAGTCCCCTTCCCGTGCTGAGTTGGAGCACCTCAGAGCGCCGAGCTTGAAGCTGCGGGCTGAACTATGCCCACATTCCAGCTGAGCCGGGCAGCTCCCATTTCTCCCAGTTTTAAAAATCTCCTTGCGCTAGTTCGTTTCCTCTGTGCCATGCCACTCTGCCTCACTCCTTCCTAAAGAACTCCTGTATCTCCGTGCAGCTGCTGTTTCCTTGGATGCCATCTCTGCCACCTCCCCACCAGCTGATGGTGGCTGTGACCAGGAGGAACGGGTGACCAACTCTCCCCTGTCTCTGCACTCCTCTGTCTCTGGAACACAGCGTGCATGCCTCCCACCCAGCTCTGCCTGCTCTCCAGCCAGATCCACAGCTGCCAAAAAACTCCCTTCTCACCCACCCAGGTCCCTGGCTGTGGCACAGGCATGTGCCCAGGACTTTGCTTTAATGTAATGTACGTGAAAAGCACTGTGTTAGCAGAGAATGAGCCTTCTGGGACTAGGATATTTTCCTCCATCAGTACCATAAATGAGGGAGAAACAAGCTGTTTCTGAAGGATACATGACCCCGGGAGACAGAGTGGGTGATGTTTTCTGCCTCAGTGCTGTGTGAGAGACCAAAATGTGTGGGAAAAGAAGTGCTCTGACTTGTGAATCCCACCTTGAGCCCTTCAAAATAGGGGCTGTCAAACCAGAAATGGAAAATCTGATTAACTCCAGTGCAGCTCAGCCCTCTCCCTTCCTTCCCAACATGTGCCTGGTGCCCAGAGCCATGTGCCAGACTGGGAGAAGTCACAGCACTGAGCTGCAGCTGAGCCTGGCCCCCGTGGTGGGTGACGAGGGACTCCTGGCACCAGGTCTGGTCCAGATCCTACCACAGACGATGCTCACTCCCTGGCAAAGCAGCAGCTCAGGGAGTGCTTGGCTATAGCATAGCAATCAGTGGGTTTTGGCTGAGGAGGGAAGCTGGGCAGGTGTAAGAAGTAGGAAGCATAAGAAAGATGGCAGGATTGAGATTCAGTGTGGAGAAAGAGCATTGGGAGTGGGGCCCTGGTTGGAAGAGGGTGGTTGGCAAAGAGGCAATAAAAAGTCTTTGATAGCAGGGATTTGGGGAGTGGCAAGTGAGCAGGAGGGTGAGAGCAGCCTGCAAAGGACAGCCCAGCTGTCAGCCTTCTCTGCCTCTTGCTCTGCCTGAGCCCTGCCCCCTTTCCTGTGCTCCTTTCTCTGGGTGCTCTCAGGGGGTGACAGCATTCAGCACTTCGTGACAAGGGTGCAGAGATCTGGCACTGAAAGAGCAACCAAGAAGGAGGAAATCAAGTACCACCTTCTCACCAGGTGCCAAGGAGCATGGACAGCCACATGGGAGTGGTGTCTGCCCTGAGAAAGCCCATCTAGAACACAGTGACCACAATGCACCCACGGGGAGCTCAGGAATCACCCCCAGGAAAACACACAGTTGTTTTTCCCTTCTGTGCTAACAGAGAAGTCACTTAATGGACAAATCTGTCCAATTCCCTTTGAGCAGCCCCTCTCCTGTATCCAGCTGAGCCATGCATGGACAGGTGATGGCCAGACTGACACTGGACAGGAAAAATGCTGTGGCCACATCGAGGAGTCACAAGGATGCAGGATGCAGCTTCTACAGCACAGCCCTGGAAGGCCAGTGAGGGCTCCTGCAGACAGACTGCTGCCGTATTAGGAAAAATTTCTTCACCAAAAGGGTGGTCAGGCATTAGGAGAGGCTGTCAAGGCAAGCTGTAGAATCACTGCCCCTGGAAGTGCTCAGACAATGAGCAGATGTGGTGTTTAGGGACATGGCTCAGTGCTGGACTTGTTCCTTTGTTCGAGGTCTCCCCCCAGGGCTGTTTCTAGCACTGTACCACTCAGTTATTAAGTTATTTTCTTCACAAAACTGGATGCCTGAGACTCTGCTATGGGAAACCTGGAGCAGAGAAGTTTTTTTATGAGCCTCACCCTTCTCAGGAGGGATGTGCCACTCCGTCTCTGACACCAGCATCTGGTATGAGGCAGAGCACCAGGGCCAAGTACCCTGAAGGGCTGTGTTGTTCTGGGCATCCGGGGACAACAGGGCCATTGTTGAGCAAACCTTGTGCTGTCAGAGTCACCCCCAGAAGCACAGAGAGTCACAAGCCCAGACCAAGCCAGCTGCAGCATTACTGCTTGTCTCCAGTTTGAAATGACCTGCTGTGGGGACAAATCCCTCCCTGAGTGACTGCAGAGCGTGGCACACCAGCTAGATGGTCAGAGGCCCCAGAGGCAGCCAGGGAGCTGGGGGCATGCTGCCTGCTCCAGGTGCTCTGCCCTGGAAGGGTGACTGGAAGCAGTTAAAAAAAGAAACTTCCCACAGACTTAAATTTGCTGTCTGACCCCTCTCCCTGGGCCGTGGAATGAAAAAGGGGGGTAGAAAAGTCACCCTCAGCAGGCTTGAGGGCAAACAAAGAGCTGGGCAGCATGGCTGCCTTCTGGAATTCTTGTGCCTGTGAGTGCAGCTGGGCTTGGAGGAATGGAACATCTGGGAATAAAGCCAAATGTTTTAATGTGGGGCCTCCAGCCTGTGCACTGCAGGAAGCTCAGCCTGGCTGAGCGCTCTCTCTACCTGAGCTGCAATCTTCCTGCAGCATCCTCTGCAATTCCAGCAGCTGGATGCAGCTCCAAACAATGCAATTCCAGCATCCTCTCTCCCATCTGTTGCTAGGGTGTGCCTTCATGTGCTTCATTTCTCACACATCACTGGGGTTTCAACAAGCCCCATTCTACTGCTGGGTTCTGCAGTTTCCCAGACACAATAAAATCACTTGATAACAACTAATAATTAGTGTCCTTTCACGAAGGAAGGGATTTTCCCTTAAAATACAGAAACTCCCTCCCACATGCACACACAGGTATGCATAGCAGAGCTAAGGCACAGCAACCTCAAACCTTGCTGCAGTCATCTGCCAAAAACATGTATTTACAGAAACATTTTGGAGCAAGTAACGTATCTATAAGTTAGAAAAGCAAGTAAAAGCATCATAGATAAGCATCTTGTCAGATCTCCAGAGCTAGAGTATTCTTCCCATGAGAAATTAAGAAAAGGACATTGTGAGAGTGTGCAAAGAATAATCCCTGTCTGTATTTATCATAGAATCACGGAATGCTTCAGGTTGGAAGGGACATCAAAGCTCATCCCACTCCAACTCACTGCCATGGGCAGGGACACCTTCCACCAGACCAGGCTGCTCCAAGCCCTGCCCAGCCTGGCCTTGGACACTTCCAGGGATAGGGCATTCATTTAACTATAAAAAAGCCTTTAACTGAACTCTTCTCTTTCAGGAAGAATGTTGGACAAGGTACCTGAGAACCTTATGTTTAATGATCCGCATTTCTGATAATTTTATTATGAGCACTATCTAAAAACCCATGAAATTAAAACAAAATTGCAATAGTTAGCTCAGATTCTGTTCCTGGCCCCAGGCCTTAAGCAATCTTTTGGCATATTATAGCTACACTTTCCTCTACTTTAAAATGAAATTTGCTTCCTCCTGTTGCTGTGGTTGGGCAGATCCCTGCCTTACGACTTTTCCTAGCAGCAACCTTTTACTTACAAACACCCTCAATTTTTCTTGAATGGTGTTTCCCTGCAGAGGAAATCTGTTCCCTGGATTAAGTGGCCCTCCATGACCAAAACTTTGGGAACCTCAGATGCAGAGAAAGCAGTGAAATGGCCAAGATACAAAGTGCTGCCAGATGCACATTCCTGCGCCCTCCCTTGTAATCTCTCTCAGGCGTGGGGAATGTGGCTGTTGTGCCTGTAACCCCGCAGCACAATGCACTCACACAGACACACCACCTCTATTTTCTCATTTCTGCTGCTGCTACAAATCTTAATAAACGAACAAACAAACAAACAACAAAATAAGGCACGGGAGGAAGGCCATTCTGACCACTTGGCACGCCTGAACGAGGCTGCAGGAGTCCCCGCACGGAGCCGTAGCTCACCCTGCCTGCGCTGTGGCCAGACAGACGGACAGACAAGCAGCCAGGCAGACAAACAGGGAGATGCCCAGGCAGCTCTGAGAGCAGAGCCATGTGCCCATGCCTGCTGGCAGGACAGGGTGGCACAGGAAGGCCAAGGGACTTTGGGGGCAGTGCAGAACGCTTGGTGGCCCGGGCAGTGGGACACGGGCTGCAGCCAGGCTCAGCAGGCAGGGAGAGCCCCACTGACACCAATTACTGCACCTGCAGCATTCTTCCAGGGCCCCTTCTCCGACTATGCCAGTGTGGGGCTGCCTCTGTGCCCTGACAGAAGACTGAGATGTCCCTCAGGAAAATCTTCTCCACCAGGCTCAGCGACTCGGGGGCTTGCTCAGGCATGACCACACGTATCTCTGCCTGCCTGCCTCAATCCTGTCCCACACAAGGTCTGGACAGGCACATCAGAGCTGTTTGCTGGGCTGAGATCAAGGCCAGCCCGTGTGTGACACCCAGGTAATGCAGCAGCCTGAGAAGCCCCTGGTGGGCAGAGCAAGAGAGGGTCTCCAGTGCTCTGAAGGAGCTGACTGGTCCCCTCTTCCCTGTGCTCCTGGAAAGAATTGAGCTGGGTCTCCTCATTCCATCAGCACCAGCAGCTCTCTGCAGCTGCTGTCCCCTCTCCAGCACTCCTGCACAGTGGTTCTGCTCCTTCTGGCTTTTCTGATTTGGAGGAGGACACAAGCAGAGGACACCTGTGTGTTTCTCCCACATGCAACCTTCCCAGGACTGCAATGTGAGCAGCCATTTTCACCAGACCAGGCAGCCCTTGCTGAAGTGAATACTTCTTATCAATGGCTGAAATTAAAGGGTTTGTTCACATTTACCTTCTAATTAGTGGCCTACCTCTGAGGTAAAAAACCTTTTTCTTGTCCTCACAGCTGCTGCTCCTGGCCCTCTACACACTGAAGGGAGCTCAGATCTCCTCTCCCTGGTTTAGCTCTTTTTAATCAAACTCCACCATACAAACATTTCGTCTGAGAAGAATAATATCCAGGTCATCACATTTGTGCAGTGGAATTCATTCAGTCCTGGTCCATATGCAAGAATAACATTTAAGGCAGCACACTGCCAGTGGTGGGGAGGACTGCAGAGATGAGGGATGGCAAAGGCAGACCTCAAGGAAAGGGCTGGGACACAGCAGTGGCAGCCGAGCAGGAGACCTGCTGCTGGGACATGACCAACTGCTGATGGGTCAGATGCATGCAGAAAAAAATGGAGCAGACAGAAACACCCAGGAAATATCAATTCAATATTCAGCTTGCAAAAAGTTCAAGTAGGAGAAAACAGCCCCAAAAAAAGCCAGCAGGGGGAAATCCATGGAAACAGTTATTGATGAATTTCAATTAGCCCTGTGCAGTAACTGAACATCCTCAGAAGAACACAATGAGTATCACTGGGTCCCTTTCACCCCCTCTTTTTTCCCAGTCAGTCTCCTATCTCACTGGATAAAGATGATGAATAAACTGGCCATTTTAAAATTGCCTGGCACCTCAATCCCTGGGACTATCCTGCCCAGAGGATGCATTTCCAACGTGGTCCAGACACTGTGACCTGCTGCATACTCCAGATTCATCAAACCACACTCTCAAAGCAGATAAAGAAAATACATTGGCTTGATTGCTCTACACCTAGCAAGTTAATCTTGTTTATGGAATTGGGTATTTCAATATCTGTCTTCCTCCTATGTCCATTACAGCATATAATTACCTGCTACTGCATCAGTGAATTTGAATAATTGTAATATGGAAACATCAGAAGTCACTGGGACTGGGAAGCCTTTGTGCTCGGTACTAGGCATGTAAGAGAAGGAACCTTTTAGACTGCTTTTAAATTGAAAAAAGCTGCCAGTTATTCCTATGACAAGTACAGAAGTGTGGGCGCCAAAGTAGATAAAATCAGCAGAAAAACATTAACAGTAACAGGAAATACTTTATAAATGTGTGTTAAGAGGAACACCAAGTAAAAGAACCAGTGGAAGCTCAGCAGAGGAGAGCTACCCATGAATGACCGTGTTCAGGATATTCAACAAAATGTAATTTATTAATAAAGTCCTCTATCATCAAGTGGCTGTCACAATTAATACCAGCAACAAAGATTTCAGCCTGCAATAGGGAAAGAATAACCTGGAGAACACTGAGATTGATAGACTTTTGAAGAACTGGCTCAGAAATCTCAGAGCATTTGCTATCTTCTCTGAGAATCCATGGAAATTCTAGTCCAAAAGAGAGTAAAAACCAGACAGCTAGAAAAAAATGACCTGAACAGAAAGAGAAAAAAGTAGTTTAATACAGGGCAGAAATAATGAATGAAAGGAGAGTGTCTTGGATACGCCATCAATCTGCCGAAAAGTAAAAGGGGGGTTTGTTTTCCCATCCCTCACAGGAGAGAGAAAAATGAATTTAACTTGCAGAAGGAAAGGTCAGGATAGAGGTGGTATCCAAGCCACAATAAAGGCTGAACTTCTTTAAAAAATGCCAAATAACTATTGATAAGAAATGATGTAGGTATTATTCAGCCTCTCTGAAGCAAAGGAGTGAGCCTGTGGCTGGAGTATGAAGTACACATATCTATCCTCAGCAACTGCTCTCAAAGATTACACCATGCTGACATTCCACTGGGAGATGGCTTGGAATGGACATGTTTGATATGAAAATAGAAATACGATTTAAAGTATGACATCATGTATTAAAAAGAAAATAAAATCTAACAGAAATAATCTCATAATCTAATAAGAAAATGCTACTTTAGGAAAGATCAACACTTGGAGCTGAAAGTTAAGAATTGGGGCGGGGATGGTACAATCTTTCTGATGGCATTCACAATGAAACTTTTATAATACTAGCACAGCAAAGGTGCTATCTTGCCACCCTGCACTACCTGGACATCATCACCTCAAAGACGCATGAAGAAATCATTCCTAGCCTCTAAACCTTCTCCACAGGAACCTCTGCAAGCTTTTGCATGTGAATTACTGTAGCATTTGCAGCCAAGGTATTTTAAAGCCTGGGATTGCAAAAAAAAATTAAACCTAGGGAAAACAAGAAAGTTCTTTTGAGTCTGCCTATTATATTCCACTACTTTAGATGGGATTTTTAAGTCCATGGGGTTATTAAGTCATATGTTTTCATGAAAAAGGTAGAATTCATTTTTTTTAATCTAAACATAAAAATAAATGGTCATAAATTTCCAGATCACAAGCTGCTACCCTGTGAAGAGCAGGAAAAAAAACAGTAATGCAGCACAGCCTCTGGTACAGCTAATCCAGGAGTCATGGAAACACTTTTTGGATATTACCCAGAGCACCAAGCTCCTACAGGGGTCCCTTCTGTCAGGAGCTTGTCCTGCTCAGGGCACCTCACTGTTTGTGCTACTTCCCTTCTGAGACTTCCAGAGAAGTGCTGGGGAACCTCTCTGTGACACCTGTGGTGCTGCACCCAGCTGCCTGAACACTTGTGCTGGGCTCAGACAGATGCAAGGTGGGGGGAAAAAAAAAATCTGGGAAAATTTAATTCAAACCCAAGAGCTGCTTTCTGGGCTGTAAAAATCGTATTTGCACCTCCCTGCTCTGCTGCAGCAGCCTTGTTTGTGGAGGAGGGATTGGGGAGGCTGAGCACAGCCCTGCATTTGCAGGCAGGTCCCACCTCCTGGACACAAAACCTTGGCCTCATGCCTGGGAAAGAAGCAGGAGGATGCAGAACAGATGCTGAATTCAAACTCCAGATTGATAACAACACCCTCAGGCTCCTGCTCTCTGACTTAGCAAGAGAAGAACAGCTTGGCAAGACAGAAAAACTACATCTCAGTGCAGTTCCTTGTGGGGATTGCCATACAGCCTGTTTGAGCATATCCACAGGCAGAGCTGCTCCATCCTCTTGCCTCCACTCAGGACTGCAGACCTCAGCTGAGCAGGTGCTCACAGCTCTCTGACCACCAGGGAGAAAAAGAACCCAGCTCCTCCAGCCTGGACATCTGAAAAAGTGCTGGCAGAGACTCACCTCAGGAGTTTCTCTTCCTCAGTTGGCTGTAAAGGAATCAGAGTGTTCTGTCTTTTTGAAATAAGGATGAACTTCTTCTTGTCTGCAAGACTGAGAAGTTCCTGCCTCAAGGCTACTCACCTGTCCATGCTGGAACACAACAGCACAAACAATCCTTGAAGCTTATGAAAACCTGCCATGGCCCTGGACACCCTGTGCTGGCACTTCTGACGGCCCCCTGGGGTAGCAGGATGGTCACAGCATGCACAGCAGCTCCTGAGGAAGTATGTGGTGCTTGACTCCATGCAGAGAAGAAGAAAATGCAGCCATGTCTATCAGCTTCTGCCCCTGAGCTGCTCACCTGGCACAGGAGGTTGGCTGATTCTCCTCTCCTGGAGTCTATAAATGAGGCAGTGGGCACCAAACACACACAGCCCCCACCAGGCACGGAGGAGCCCTCGCTCACCCCATCCCAGGAGCTTTCCACTGGTGAGCTCTGAGCAGCTCCTGCCAGGCACAAACCAACATTCACTCCCCCTGGAGAAATCAGCATCTCCTGCATCATCTGTACAGAAGGGCTGGACTCCTGTGTCAGGAGGTGGAGACAACCTGCTGGAGTAGCCCTGTCAGTGACCAGGCTGAGGTCTGGCTCCGATGCCATCTGTATCACGTTCCCACCCGTGTGCTCCAACTGCTCCAGCCCCCACCCAGAGGAGCACGGGACACATGCAGCATTCCTGGAGTCCAGGCTGCTGCAGCCACAGGGGAACAGGGCAGGCACTGGCTGACAGCAGGCTCTGGCCCCCCTGCCCACCCTCAATGTCCACCCTGAACAGGTCCTGCTGCTCGGTGGCCTCGGGAGCTCACGCCACACAGAAGCTACCCTGGGAAAACACCAGTCCTGAGAGCAGCACCAGTGCATGGAGGGAGGCTCAGGAGGGCCTTCCTGGGGCTGCTGCTGAGTGCAGATGGGGTAAAGGAGGCACGAGAGCGTTGAAGGGGAGCCCAGAGCAGCTGAGCCCCCCTCCCATGTTGCCATGTCTTCACCTGCCACAGCCCAACATCCTTCTCACAACTCTAAATATTTCCCTGCCTGCTGCTGAACGGGAACAGTCAAAGCTTCCCAACAGCCAGGGATCTGCAGGATGGCTGTGCCTGTGCACATCTGCAGCCCCCACAGAGCAGTGTCTGCCTCCCCCACCCTTCACTGGTGCTTCGGAGAGGGGTCAGCAGGGCAGTGCTGCTCTTGCTGCAGCAGCTCTGTGCTGCTCATTCCACGTTCCTGTAATTGACTGGATTAAGGGGGAAAAGTTGGTAGGACTACAGAAGGAGTTTTTTTGGTGAATTTTGCACAGCTGCAGGATCTCACCATGTGAAGAAAAATAATACCTGTTTTATTTGAGGGAAATCTGAGAGGTTATCTTGGTTTTGGCCTCCCTCTAGGAGTTGTTTTGCATGCTTAAACGTACTGAATCTAGTGCCTAATTAATCACACTCTGCTACTCAACAGCAGTACACTTCAGTGTATTATTTTCTTCAGAATAATATTGTTTAATAATAGAGAGAACTGAAACTATGCTGTAACTTGTGGTTGCTGTTCCTCAGGCTGGGCTCCTGAGAGAGGGAACCTCTGGAGCTGGAGGGTATTTTCTCAGCATGCTCTGAACAAAAGTAGTAAATGTAACATTTCATGATCTCCACTGAAAGAGAAAAGTCTTTAGACAGGAAACAGGGCTGAGATCAAAATTAGTGTTACAGGAATAGCTTTCAGATCTGGTCTGCTGTTTTCTGGGGAGATATTATTTAACTCCTTCTGCTGAAGATACTGCCTTACTACTGCTGGAGCTGTAGCCTAGCAGAGAGAGGGGAAAAATTAACGATAATGAAGAATTTATATATTTATAAATGCATCTGTTTTATTCAGTTATAAATAAATTTCTCGCCTTAAGAAGAAACTGTGGAAGTTGTCAAGGAAGGCAACATCATAAATAAAAGAAAACGCTTAAAAGAGAGGAAAAAATTGTGTCCTACCTTGTGATGAACAGGAATTCAATTGTACTCCTTAGGAATATTCTGATAAGGCATAAGCTGAGGTAGTTATACCTTATGTGATAAAGAGGGACAATTGCTCTCCACAGAGCAGAATGAGACCTCCTAGGTGTAAAGGCAATCCAAAGCCAATCTGTAACCTTTTTTATTAAAGTTAGTAAATACAAGGAGAAAGTATTTTGAAGGATTTTAGTTGCACTGCATCTCAAACCATAAGAAGCTGGTGGGCATCTGCCCTTTGAGCTGTGTGCCACCCAAGCAGAGAGACAATGACAAAGCATGACCTAAAACCAGACTGGTGCCACCCCGGCAGGCAGAACGCCTCCTGGCAGCTGTCTGACGGTGCCAGTGCTGCATTTCTATGGGGCTTACAGGCATGCACCCCAAGCAGGCACCACCCAGAGATGCTGAAAGGAGCAGCCCCAACACCCCCCCGTCACCAGAAAAGCTCAGCAGCCACAGTCATTGCTATTTTCAAGTAAAAATGATGGCCCACATTGATTTTGACTCTTCCAAAGGAGGGGTGTGCCCCAGAGGATGAAGGTGCATGGTGGTTGAAGTGTGACTCCTCAGAGATAAGAAAAGAGCAGAAGACTCTCTCTCTTGGTGATGAGGAGCAAACATCCCATCCGTGCACAGGAAGGGATGTGCAAGTCACATCAACCTTCCCAAAACACATCCCTGCCATGGAGAAGAAGGAGTAAAAGGTTTTCAAGCTCACTTTTCTCTAACCACAGGCAAACATTGGATCCTCCACCACTGAAAGCAAAAGCAAATTCCCTACCACAGAAGCGAATGCTGGGATTTGTTCAGGCCCCAGGGCCTGACTCCAGGCTAGAAACAGGCTGTGGCTTCTGAGTGGCTCTTCACAGGCTGCCAGGGCACAGCTCTGACCCCAGCCAGGGCATTGGAGCTCCTGCAGCAGGAGGCAGCAGAAGGGAAGAGAGGGCTCAGTCCTGCAGCTCTAACACCACTGCATACACCACGACACATACACAGAGCACTAATCAGTGCTAACACAGGGACTACAGCCATTCCTGCTTCTGCATTTCTGATTCTAAAACCACAAAAGAGCCATTTCCAGAGACTCACATCTTGCCCAGCAAAAAGCTGCTTTGTTCAGTGCAGCCAGCTTCATTCCATGTGTCACCAAAATCACTGTGTGCAAGCTTAGAAGACTGTGATATAAAGACCTTGCTGAGCATCACTGGGTGGAGATCTGTGATCAAGCTCTCTGACCTAAGTGAGAAAAAAATACAGCCAGAGTTGAAGCATTCAGCAGTTCTCAGCTCCCTTCCCCTTTCACGTGCTACTTGCAGTTGGTGGTCTCTGTGGGTTCCCTGTCCTCAATGTGGGGTTCCAACATGTCCAGCAGACCTCCTCTTCTACTCCAGCAGAGTCCCACCTCTGAGATGGGACAGTCCCACCTCCAAACTGACAAGATTCACGAGGAGGGTATCAGGAGACATGCTGGAAGGTTCCCTGTTCCATGAGCAGGCAGCATCCTGCTTGGGGCACACGAGGTAGCACAGAGCACTGGCCGCACTGATCACAACGTGCTGGGAGCAGTGATTTGCACCAACAAAATCTCCTCCCCAGCACTGCCAGCAAGTTGCACAGCAGAATTTGCCACCGTCCCATCCTGGAGATGAATTATGTTTCTGGCCCATGATTATGTTTCTGGCAAGCACTGAGGGAAAGCTTTGTCCCTCACTGAAGATTCAAATTCAGCCTTAGAAAATGGTGCTGGTCAAGAGCAGAGGGGGGAGCTGGAGTGAGGGAGTCCCCAAACTCCGGGGCAGTGCAGCTCAGAGGAGCTGTGAACAGGGGTTTGCTGGCTCAGGTTCATTGCAAAATTATTGTCCAAAAGATGATTTAAATATAATTTATTTTTGGAAATACCTGAAGTTCTAGTCTTCATTCTGTAACAGACAGGTTATTCCCAGTCTTCATTTGGTCTCAGTTATCACTGTGATGATCAGCAGTCTGCAGTGCAATGAGACAAGCCATAGGCTCTCTTCTAAATCTTGCTATTGAGAGTGATTACTTGGCCTTGGGTAATGAATTAGTCCTATTATACAGCAGCTGGCACAGTAGAAGCTAATCTGCTGCTCAGCAGCTCATTACATGGGCAGGGCTGGAAGTGCTCAGCTGTGTGCTGCACACACAGCCCTCAGCAGCATTTTTAAACTGAATTCTGCACACAGTTCTTCAGGACTACAAAACAAACTACATCTATCAAACCAGTTTCTGTCTGTTCCTTTCTGAGTTAAGCATTTGCTCACCCCTTGGAAATACAATTCCTCTTCTGTGCAATTTCTACATGGCACCTTGCCATATCTGTATCAAATCCAAACTCTGTTAATTCTCCATTCTCTGTCAGCCCTTGCAAACTCTGTCACTGCTCATCTCCATTTTTCTCCTCCAAACTCCTCTGTACCAATTATTCCATCTACCCCACTACCAAAAGCTTGCCAGCTCTGCCTCCTGTACGACCAAATTTCACTTCTGTAGCACCTGGAACTGCTCCTGTACTGCACTAGCTTGTCACTCTAGGTCTGGCTTTGTGGTTTTGTGGAAATGGCTCAAGGAGGAGCATTTCAGCACAGGCCAGCTGCAGAGTTTCATTCTGGAAACATGAGCAAAGGGCTAAATAAGTGAATTAGAAAGGATCAGGAAGACAAAGCAGATCCAGGCAGCCAATTTAAAGGAATGTTCTGAAAGTGCTAAGATGACCACAGTCAAACTAAGCGGAATGACAAGATAAACCCACACTCATGGTGGCACAAGCATCTCTGTGTGGTACTCCTGGGAGTGCTGATATCTGCTGTCAGACCAACTATCACAGGTATGCTTGTGAAAGCATAAACTCCTTTCTATGAAGACTTCCAGGAGAAAAGAAGCAGACAGGGAGTGAAAAATCTACAATACAAAATAAGAAATAGATAAGCCAGAAGGCAAAGAGCAGAAGCAAAAAAGAGTTTTCCTCAAACAAAAGGTCAGCCTCAAAGGTCTGGTTATGTGTCTGAGAAGTGATTATGCCAGTCACTCCTCAGACAATTCAGGAACGTGAGAAATGTGTTGCCAATATGTTCAGGTTATACATGATTGCTTACATGAGCTCTGGTAAGTCTTCAAACAACAGGCAACAGCACAGCAAACAAAACACACGGGGAATAAATGCAAAGTATTACATATGGAGGTAATAACTGAAATCCTGTTGTACTTTTCATGCCCCAAACAATGTCAAGCTCAAAGATCCTTGTTCCTTCCCTCAGACTTCCACAAAAGCTGGTCTTTTAGCAGCCCAGGGAGCTGCTTCATGTTAACCCCTTCCATGCTGCCCATTCCACTGCTGCATTTTTCCCAAGCAGTCTCAGAGCTGCTGGGCCTGTCCCTGGTGAAAGGGCTGCGAGGGGGTGAGCAGGAGCCACAAGCAGGGCTGAACTGCCAGGAAGGACACTGCAGGTGCCGTAAACAAGGACATCTAACCCTGAGCTAGCAGATTTCAAGGAAGTTTTTATCGTGATTCAAAGTAAAACAAAGGGGCGAGTTTGGGAAGATCAAATGAACGGCTTGAGACTCTTATTTTTGTGCCTCTGATCCCTCCCCACTCTCACACCTTTCTCCTTTTTACCTGCTGCCTGGACTTGCTGAGAGTGAGAGGGCATTTCAAAGATGAAAATTCAGTACTTATGGGACAGCCTGATTATTCCAGGCTCCATTTCCAGCCCAGAGGAGCTCCTGCTTTCTCTCTCTGTGATGGGCTAGAGCCTTGCAGCTTGCCCCTGCTTTGGCAACACTGGGCAGGGCAGATCGTCTGCAGCTTTCACATCTGCTGTGTCCCTTCTCTGCTGAAAATCATGGAGCATCTCATCGGAGCGCTCAGTGGAACATCACACACCTTCCTTATGGACCTTGGTCTGATCGATTTCACAATTCAAAACCCCAGGTCTTCTCAAGACTTATTACTTCTAATTACCTCTTATTGAGGGCCTTTCCACAGTGCAAAGAGAGGCGAAGAACTGATGGATATGGGCACATGAAGTGATAGCCAGCAAAGGAGTTAAAGCTGGAAAGATTTTGTTCCTGGAGACTGCAGCAGCAGAGGCCATTCCAAGTGCCACAGAGCTGGGAAAGCCCTGAGAGATCTGTGCAGTAAACAAACCCCGTGCTCAAACAAACACTGGAAGACCACGGTGCTTTTGCTGCCAGCATCACAGTGGGAATATCTGTGGCTCAAGAACAGTCTGCACAGTCTACTCTTACCAACCACGAATGTAGGAAAAATGCCAGACAGGTCTCAAACAGTGTCAAAGGAAGATTTGCAACCTTTGCATCTGCACCTGTTGAGGAGCTCGAAGATTAGTGACCAAAGTCATCTGTCAGTCAGCCTAAATTAACTGCAAATGCCTCATGCTGATGGCTGAGTACTGAGGGGACTGCTCACAAATGCTGACAAAAGTGGATGTTAAAAGATGCTGGCCTGTTCTGCTGCCAGATATACTCTACAAAATGCAGAGTGGCAGCTCCTGAGTAACCCATGGCACCCCTTTCTGGAATGTGCCAGCAAAAAAGCAAACCACAGATGTACTAGGCTAGTACAAAAGCTATTTTGATAGCATGATGTGGAAAACTGGATTACTAGTACAAGCAAAAAGCTTTCTCTGCTATTCCATATGCCTGTAAAAGGACTGCTCCCCAGGCCAGTCACCACAGCAGGTACTGAGAAGGCACCACAGCAGGGAGGGAGCCTGTACCCCAGGAAAATGGACAGCCTGCTCTCCCTCTCAATCACAAGTGCACTTCTGCAGCTATGGCAGGTATGCAAGGGGATCTCCCGTGCTACAGAGAGACTCAGCCTGCTCACCTGCTCTGCAGGTCCAGGGCAAACCTGTTGACAGCCCTGCCACACACCAAGCCTGCACAGCAGCTCCTCTCAACAGGTAATGTTTTACACAGTGGCGTGGCCTAAAAAATTCCAAATACGCTAAGACATACTTAGATGTTTCAAGACAAACACTAGTTGAAGCACAAACTTGGAAAATAGTGGCTGAGCAAACTGCTGGCCCTGGTTTCACACTCTTCTGCATACTCAAGAGCTCATACCAATAAAATGGAGCGTGACAGGTAATTAAATATAGCAAATGACACTTTGTAGCGACATGAACTGATGACAATTTGCAAAGTAGAGTGTGGGGACCACCAATTCCATTATGCTGCTGTCAGGGTTCCCCAGGTCCTCTGTCCCTGTCATCCCCAGGTCCTCTGTCCCTGTCTGCAAAGGCAGATCTGTGCAGTTCCTGGAAATGAGCACACAGGGAGCAGCCACTGCAGCACAGCCCCAGCTTTTGGGAGGCTCTAGCAAACCTGCCTTGCACAGGGAACAAGGCACAGTCCAGAAGTGCAGGATGCTGAGAAAGCTGCCCAAAAAATGAGTGCTCCCTGGGAGTGTCAGAAATCAGAGACAGAAATATCAGTGTCTTATGTCAAATACTCCAAGACACAAGTTAGTAGTGGCTGGCTCCCTTTGCTGATGGGGGGAACAGGATGAACACATGCAAAGTGAGAAACTCCCCCTGCCCTGAGTTGTAGTGTGACCACAAGGAAAACAACTGCAACAGACCCAAATATTTTCAAAAGAGATACTACCTGCTGCTGTTATTGTGGAGCTTCTCCAAAAGAGACAATGTCCTATCTTTGGGATAGCACTTGGTGTCAGCAGTCAGCAAAATAACAAAAAAACAAGTCCTGAGAACACACTCAGACACTTCAGATTCTGATGATGAGCACTGGGGCACATTTCTGATAATAATGTACTTCATGGGCATAAGCAACCACGGAAGATAAGGAATCAGGGAGCATAAAATACAGGTTTAATGTAGTTAGTTAAATGACTAGTTTATTCTACCTGGTCATTTATTATCCCACAAGTAAAAGTGAAATAAGTAGAGAAAACCAAATCCTATTGAAGCTGCCAGAATCTTCTGGTCTTGATTACAGAGCCAAATTTTCCATTTTGGACACCAAAGTAAAGCTTTGCTTTTAGAAAATAAGCATCTGACATTTTGTCATTATTCCTACTGTGTCTTTTCAAACTACATTCAGTATAAAAGGCTGTGTGGTACATTCAGCACCGGTGTTTGTGGCAAAACACTTAAAGCACTGAAGGTGCATTTTGCACCCAAGCTGGAAAGTGAAACTTGAGTTCTCCATGTTTGCTGCTGCAGAAATCACTCTCGTATTTTCCTACAGGACATGTGCCCCATTCAGAGCACAGAATGAGCCGGAAATTCTTTAGGGAACTAAGCAGCCTTCAAGTGAGTCTTTAAAAGATCCACATTTTTCATGGTTGCTCTATATCCACCCTTAAACTGCAGGTGCAGGGCAACTTAATGTTACATTTTAATGTGCATTTAATCATGCACATCTAGAAGGCAGACGTCTGCAGGGAGAGTGTTTTTAGACTCTTTTTGTAATCCACAGGCCATAAGAGATACTCCACTTTAAGCCTTACATGTCACTTTTTCATCTTTTAGCTAAGGATAAAGGAGAAACATATTTTAAAATTGTGTCCTGTGCAATTTTTGTGAGGCCAACAGTGTGACTGTTCTCACCTGCTACAGCAGCAGCACCTATGAGCCCAGGTTCTGCAACACCCCAACTTCTGCAGGGGACAGAAGAGCTCATAAAAAATACAACTGTCTTTAAGACCCTTCTCTGCACAAATTTTGGCTATTTATGGTACTATTCAGTTTTTACATTTTATCTGTAACTTCAACAGAGTGAGACAGCTATTGCTAGATGGATAACAGGCATTGTGAACTACAGCCTCACATCCCCTTCACATTCTCCTGGGGCTTTGAATTCCCTCAGAACTTGATTAAAGAGCGTTTTTCTGGCAGCAAAACATAATTTCCTCACCCTTTTCTATTTGATTTCATTCACATTTGCCAGAAATATCAGTGGTCAGATGATCACAAGTTTCAACACTAAAAAATACAGAAAGTCAAAGAGGGAAAAAAGACTGTGTGAAACTAAACCACAAGGCAATGCCATAGGATTCTCATTGTCCTTCTCTCATGAACACTTTGAACAACAGTTTGCTGTTGAATCATGCAGAGCAGACCAGCCTCAGCACCCGTGAGCTTTGGAAACTTCACCTTTTCCCTGAGACAACACCCACAGCAGGTTCAATCTACAGCCACGCAAATCTCTGCCTCTGCCTTCATCAGGGACCCAGCCCTGCACCAAGAGATTGAAAACCAACCTTCTACACCAGGGGAAATGCCATCCCCACTTCAGCTGTGGTTGCTGCCCCAGCACCACCTGCCAGGGGCAGCAGAATGGCCAGAACACTCAGGATGGTGTCACAAGCACCCCTGGGCAGGAGATAGGAGATAGATCACCCCAGCCTGGCAGTGATGCCACCCACTCTTTGGGTTCAGCACCCACAGCCTTATCACACTAGATTAAAGGCCAGATTTCTTCCCCAGCACCCAAGACTATAGATTGGAGCACTACTTGCTCCACAGAATATCCTTAGAAAAAAGGAGTGGCAGCAGTCACACCTGTGCCTGAGATCATCACACATCCCCTCAGTTCTTGTGGCTCTTCTTGAATTTTATGTTGAGCTGATTTTTGAGTGAGGAGGTGGAGGAACGAGAGAGAGTGAGACAACAAACTCCAAGGATGTAGAAGAACCTTCTGAGAAAGCAAAGCACCACTGCTGCATGCAGGAGATAAGGACACCATGTACAAACAGCTCAGGGCTCAGGTACCCACAGGCATCCAGGTGCACACACAACTTTATTCTCCTCTGTGCATCAGGAAAAGCTCTGTTCCAACAGGTACCAACACACCCTCCCTTTTAATACATATCACACACATCATACAGCCCCCATGACAGCAGAGAGCAGTTTAGCACAGAAATCCTCTACACATTCTCTGTTATTACAAAATAAATTAATAAAAGCCATTTTAATTTCTGTGTATTCATTTCATCCTTTTCCTCTATGACTCCCCAGGCACCACGAAGGAAGCAGTCTGTGCCATGCCATGCCATTCTTCCCGCAGCTGGATGTTCAACCACCTCCAGGCTCAGCTGTTTGCACATTTCCATCTGTCCCAGGCTGGTTTGGGTGAGGTGAGTTACCTGCTGAGTGTTACACGGCAGTGGAAGCAATGAACCATCTGTCTGACAGCTGCAGGTGAAGCCTGCACCAGGGAGAAGCACACCATTCCTTCCTTCCTAAGTGCCTCACAGTTCTGGTAAATCAAGCTGTGGAGTGCAGATAAGATCAGTGGCAGCTCGCAGCCCTACTCAGTCCAGCCCGCTCAGTCAGATTCCAGAGCCACCTCCATCCATTCTGGAAGCACACGCTGTGCTTCATACAGAGACTTACATCTGTGGGATGACTGAAGCTATAAAAAGTGCTGACAATTTCCAGCAAATTTGCATATGTTGCTGCTGCTGCTGCTTATATAAGTGATTTCTAGTTAACTACAAATACAAAAATCAAGGCCCCAAAAATAGGTTTTCAAAGAAACCACTTGCAAATGCGACTGAGTGATACATCTCTCCAACACTCCAAAAATCACTTGTCTAGAGAAAGCAGACGCAACAGAGGTTTCTCCAAAGGGTCCCATGCAAAGCACCTCCTGGAACACACACTACCCCACTTTCTCAACACCTGTGCTGCCCTGCACCATAAAGGTTGTCACAAACTGGAGCACCTGAGCCTCATGCCAGGTTGCCCTTACTTCTGGAGCTGTACAGATCTCTCTACACACATCATAATCCCAGGCACCCTGATGCAGCTGGGGTGAGGAGGCAGCCAGCCTTAGGATAAGAAACATGAGCTGTTGAGAAATCCCTCAGTGCATCACACACCACACTCCACTGGCTCTGTGTTCACCACCTCCTCACCTGCATCTGCACAGATTCCTTCTTGCTCCAGGCTGGGAAGACCAATTGCCTAACCTGGGGCTGCAACAGTCTGGTACCAAGGGGCCCTGTGGGCTCTGCTCCATGGTCAAAAGGTCAGGCAAAAATATAAAGCACACAGGAGGGAGGAAAGGGTCAGAAAATCCCTGATTTTCAGGTCTCGCAGCTGCCACAGCTATTAATCACCAAAAGAGAGGTGAGGGTTGAAGCTGATGGTATCTACTCAATAGGCTATGGATCAACACCTTCCTTCCCCGAGCCCTCCAGCTTGCAGAAGGGCGCTGCTTGTTCATAGAGCAAGCTCAGCAAAAGCAAAACCAAAGTGTCCATGCATTCTCACGCTCAGGAAATACTGCTTAGGAACATTTATCCATTCACCTACTATCTACAGCAGTGTAAGAAACTGTGCTTGGTTTTCCAACATAAGGAAGACAAGGACACACTGGAGAGAGTCCAGCAATGGGCCATGAGGATGATTAAGAGTCTGGAGCATCTGTCATACAAAGAAAGGCTGAAAGAACTGGGACTATTTAGCATCAAGACAAGAAGGCTTGAGAGGGGTGTTATCTATGTGAATAAAAATCTATGGGTGGGATAGTAAAAAAATTATATAGACTGTTCTCAGTGATACCCAGGGAAAGGATGAGCTGCAAGGGGCACAGATTAAAACACAGAAAATCCCTTTAAAAGGACACAAATTCCTTTAAAGGACACAAGAAAAAACTGTGAGGTAGTTAAACACTGGAATACATTGTCCAGAAGAGTTGTGGTGTCCACCCCTGCACACACTGAAAACCTAACAGACACAGCCAGGCAAGCCAAACCAGCCTGATCTCCAGAGGTCCTTTCCAACCTAGTGATTCTGTGATTAAAACCACAGCAGCCTCCTCAACTGCTCCCAACCAGCCCAGCCTCAGGGAATCCATCTGGAGCCCCACCACGAAGCCGATACCCTCCCTTCCTCCCTTTGCTCTCTGCTTTTGATAATTTTTTGGTTTATGCTATCACTTTTGCTCTCTGACAGTGGTATCCTCTCCAGAGCTCACAGAGACATGCCATTTCTGGCTTGTCCCTACCATGAGCTCCTCCAGTTCTCACTGCTTCCATCACTGCCTTGAACAGGAATCTCCAGCCATCACTGTTTTCCTCTAACCCTCCACTGTGAGCTTGCAGCAGCCACAGGAGCAGGAAACAGAAGGATGCCAAATGTCTTTATCTCTTTACCTCTCTATGTCTCTCTTGCCCCAAGGTCCTTTCCTTGATCTCTGTGATGAATGAATTGAAAAGACAATTTCCCCTCTCTGGTGTTCTTCACACCTTTCTCACTTCCCTCTTTCAGCTCAGGACCAAACCTCAGCACTTTGAACCAGTGCTATCAGATGAGATCCCTGGATTGGTAAGTGTGAAGCTCTACAAATCAGAAAACCCAGCCTTCCTGTCTAAACACAGTGCAGGCTTCAAGTCACAAAGGCTTCAGAAGAAAGCTCCCAGCCATTGATGGGCCTTGCTGAGAGAAGAAAAGGTGTGTGCTGTGGAGGCAGGCAATGCCACGAGGCATGTTCAGTCTCTGTTGTGGCAAAAATGCAGCCGGCTCTCCTTCAGGCTCCAGAGAGAGCACAAGTGGTTGCTGGGGTAAACTGGGCACAAGGAAATGAGGGCAGGACAGAGGGAGAGAATAACATCTTCCTCTTTGAACAACA
Source organism: Anomalospiza imberbis (assembly GCF_031753505.1). Classification (NCBI taxonomy): domain Eukaryota; kingdom Metazoa; phylum Chordata; class Aves; order Passeriformes; family Viduidae; genus Anomalospiza; species Anomalospiza imberbis. The sequence continues at coordinate 5,469,782 of NC_089699.1, read as the reverse complement.
ATGTGTGGTCAAGTTCAGCTGAGGACAAGAGCACTGAACCTTACTGAGAGCTGCAGGGCAAGGGCCACCAAAAACCATAGAAGGGCTGGCTGGTACAGAAAGGAGACTGATGTCCATGGCCCCATCTGGACACGCACTGTGACCACCTCCCTGACATCAGCTCCCATCTCAATGTGGCTGGGCAGAGACTCGGATCCGAGAACAGAGAAGGAGAGCATTCCTGTTGTGGCGTCTTTCAGATTGATCAGGTCCCTGAGCAAGCTGCACACAAGGGATGAGCCACCTATAGAGAAGGGAAAGGCTACCTGAACAGAGCCATGAGACACAGAGCTTCCTTCTCACACATCTACTCTGATGTGTGCCAAGTACCTGTGATCTCATGGATTTGGCTAATTAGCTCTCATTTGATGTATTTTTTAACTCTAGCTCATAGTCCTTATTAGGTGCCATCTCTGGTGAAAAGGAAAACATGCCAGAGTGAACGTACTCAGCCCTTGTAATTTTTCTTGCCTTCTTTCTTTTTTCTTGCCCAAGAGAAAGGGGGCCAGGCTCTGTAGACAAGTGGTCTCCATCAAAGCTATCAGTGGTACACACGAGCCAAGGGTCAGAAAGGCACATTTGTGGGGCTGTGGGCACTGATCTGAGCATGGTGAAACTTGCTCAAACTTAAGCAGGGAAACAAGAGTTTCTGAGAAGGAGCTGACAGGAAAGTTATGGTATTTTGAAGCAATTCCCCACTGCCTCTGCTGAGCAGAATGTTTCACATCTCATGATACATTTTTCCTCAAACAACTCCCAAATTTCTAGATGTGTAAACATTTAGCAATTTGCGAAACCACAAACATTCACGTATCTCAATAAATGATCTTGTAGGTGGCAAAACTGACAAACTATAGGACTCTTAGATTCTGAAACTAACAAAAGAAATCCCAAGTGCGTCAGTTGCATGGGAAAGTCCAAGGCCTCACTCTTGTAGCACTGCATGGGCAATTCTTCCTTCTACTTTCCTGTCTTTCCAGGAAAGATAATAAGAAACAGGAAATCAATGGAAACATCACAGATTTTTAAATTATTTGGACAAGAGAAATGAAAAGGCAGTACCAGATTTGTGGGCAAAGTGCCCTTTTGCACATAATCTTTTCCTCACAGAAAAGCTCTACCGGCAGCTGGTGAGCAGGTTTTGCTCTGGACTCTGCTTCCTGCTTCTCTGGATTCCCTGGGAGGTGTGCATGGAAAACTGGGGATGGGCACTGCCTGCCTTGCATATAAGCAAAGCGGGCTGGCTGATTCCCCTTGGAAGGGGAGGACAAACAGAGGCTGACCTGAGAAATGGCTTCAACCCAGTCACCGCAGGGAGATGCTCCTGGACACCACTGCCATGCCCCCAGCCGCGGTGTAAGTTCCAAATGACAACAGGGCATGGCCAGCGAGGAGCGGACTGATGGGGTCATGGCAGTTCTTGCTTTAGTGCATGAGATGTTTCAGAATTCACATGCAGAGGCTGTGAAGGCATTCTTCATGGACATATTTTTTACCCTCATATGGTGTCTTGTTTGCATGGACTGAAAGCCATAAACACATTCAGGCACAAGCAGTCCCGAGGTGGGAATCCAACTGTCATCCCAGCTGTCAGGGCCCTGAAAATGACTGAAGTCGACAGAACTTTTCAGTATCCTGACAGAAATTCCATGGGTCTGCACAACCTGCCTTAACCCTGCTGGGACTCCCTGAGCCATGCAGGGGCTGGGAGCGAGGTGCCACAGGTATGGCAGCGAGGTATCTGCAGCTGGCTGGGGAACTGCTGCCACAGAGGGAGAGAAGAGATGGCTCCAGGGAGAACTTAGAGAATCTTGCACTACCTACAGGTACTGGGGAAGGACACTGGAGAGGGGCATGGAGTGAAGGGGGAATGGCTTCAAGCTGAAGAAGGGCAGATTTATAATAGACATTAGGAAGAAATTCTGCTTTGCGAGGGTGGTGATTCCCAGAAAACCTGTGGCTTCTCCTGGAAGTGTCCAAGGCCAGGATGGACAGGACTTGGAGCAACCCGGTCTAGTGAAAGGTGTTTCTGCTCGTGTGAGAGGGGTGTAATGGGATGATCTTTAAGGTCCCTTCCAACCCAACCCATTCTGCGATTCCACCATTCTATACCTGAATTCCCTCTTCCACAACATAAAGCCACGACATGTTCAGTGAAAGGGAATGAGAAGGAGCGGAACTAGCCCAGCATCCGACCCTCGTAAGCGACTGACAGGGGCTGCATCACCGCAGCCACTGACTTCTGCTGCTGTTCAGCGACTGTGAAAGCCCAAGCGTCCGGAGACGCCCGCAGCTCGTCACGCACCTGAGCTCTGCCTCTCCATGGCTACAGCTACAAGCACCAAACGCTCTGGCTGCCGGGGCGAGGCCGGGCAAGCGGATTCTTACAGCACCCGGCAGCCTCAGCCCGGGGTGCCGGGACACCTGCCCGGGGCAGGGTACAGCGACAACGAGGGGTGTCCAACAGCGGGACCGCGACGGCGCCGCGTCCCCCGGGACCGCCGGTTCCCCCGCGGGACATCCCCGCGCCGGCCCCTCCCGCCCCGCCCCGCGCCCGGCGCGGCCCCGGCCCCGGCCCCGGTCCTACCTCCAGCAGCTGGACGTAGCTGGCCGGGAACCAGCCGCGCAGCCCGTCCTCCTTCTGCCCTTCCCACCAGCCGCCGTCTGGCACCTGCAGCACCGTGATCAGCTCACCCGCCGCGAAGCGCAGCCCCTGCCGGTGCCGCTCCCCGGAGAAGGGGTACAGCGCCTGGCAGCGGGTCCCCGACATCCCTCCCGGACGCGCCCGCCGCCGCCGCCGCCGCTCCGCGCCCGCCCCGCTCGGCCCAGCGGGCCCCGCTCCGGCCCGGCGGGCGCCAGGCGCGGGCAGCGGCAGCCGAGCAGCCCCGGCGCCGGGCGCCCACGGGCACCGCCGGCTCGGGGTGGGGCGGGAGAGGCGGGACGGGCAGGGCGAGGGGAGGAGGGCGAGAGAGGGAGGAGGAGTGGTGGGAGGAGGGCGAGAGCGGGAGAGGGGAGGAAGCGGCGGGAGGAGCGGCCGTGCGGTGCGCGGGGCGGGCGGTGCGTGTGGCGCTGGTGCCGGCGGGACAGCGAGAGGGACCGTGTGTGAGTGACCCCAGGGGCAGGGCGGGGGGACCGCGTGTGGGCGAGAGCACGGGGAACACCGCTGAGTGCGACAGGCGCTGCTCCGAGGGACGCTGTGTGCTCCACATCACTCTGTGTGTGACGGACACTGCTCCCAGGGATTCTCTCTGAGCTCCACACCCCTTCTGTACGGCAGTGTGCGACAGACACTGTTCCGAGAGACTCTGTGTGCTCCACACCCCTCTGTGTGTGACAGACACTGTTCCGAGGGACTCTGTGTGCTCCACACCCCTCTGTGTGCGACAGACACTGTTCCGAGGGATGCTCCGTGTGCTCCACACCCCTCTGTATCCGTGACACTGTTCCGAGGGATGCTCCGTGTGCTCCACACCCCTCTGTATCCGTGACACTGTTCCGAGGGATGCTCCGTGTGCTCCACACCCCTCTGTATCCGTGACACTGTTCCGAGGGATGCTCCGTGTGCTCCACACCCCTCTGTATCCGTGACACTGTTCCGAGGGATGCTCCGTGTGCTCCACACCCCTCTGTATCCGTGACACTGTTCCGAGGGATGCTCCGTGTGCTCCACACCCCTCTGTATCCGTGACACTGTTCCGCGGGATGCTACGTGTGCTCCACACCCCTCTGTATCCGTGACACTGTTCCGCGGGATGCTCCGTGTGCTCCACACCCCTTCTGTATGGCTGTGTGGGACAGACACTGTTCAGAGGGACGCCTGTGTGCTCCACACCCCGCTGTGTGTGTGTGTATCTGTGTGTCTGTGGGGGGGACAGATGCTCTGTCACCCTGTGGGTGCGTTAGTGATGCCCACCTGTAGGTCTGTGAGAGGCAGCCGTGTGTACGAGAGTCACCGTGTTTGTGACAACGGGACGCCCGTGTGTGTCGGTGAAAGGCACCAGTCTCGCTCAGACACAGAGTGTGCCTGAAGCTGTGTGTTTGTCACCTGTGTGTGTGTGTGTGTGCAACGCCTGTGTGCCTGTGAGATGGTGGGTGAAGCACCGTGCATGCCCAACACCTACACGTACGGCCCTCAGTGTCAGACACTCTGTGTGTTTGGAGAGAATCATGTCCGTGAGAGTGTGAGACATCTCTGATGTCTGGGACACTCACAGTGTGAGTGCATTTGTCACACACAATCAAGGATGTGAGAGAAAGACATGATGTGACACCCTTGAGCACGTGTGAAGTGCATGTGTGACACATGCTCAAGTGCATGTGTCCCTGCAGCACTTGTCTGAGTGCACACCTTGCTTGGTGTGTGTCTGACTGTGGCTCGTGTGAGAATTTCCCGTGTGTGAGGCACCTCTGTGTGGCACTCTGATTTGTGGCCTTTCTCCTAGACCTTTCAGAAGGTGGCTTTCAATGTAGCTGTCCTTCATTTAGCACAGATCAGAGCTGAGCTCTACAGGGTTTTTTATTAGGATTCTTTCAGCAATTTTCAGCCTTTTTTCACAGTTCTGTTTTTGAGTCTCTGGATTGTGATGAATTGCTTAAAATCACCCCCTTTTCATATGTATTTAAGATGATAACTACTGATCTATGATCCATTATGTGGTATTATCACACCAGCTGTGCCTTGCTTGGCAAAACTGCACAGACCTGATAGCATGGCACGCATCCAGGTACATCTATCAGCAGTATTCTCTAACAATGCCATTTATAGATGGCAATAACTGAAATCAAAACAAAATCCTGTCTTTTTCTTCAGTACATACAAACCCAGCGTTGCTATGTTGCAACTCAGATCCACATAGAGAGTTCATGTAAAATAATTAATTTTGGTTTAAATATTGCATTTCTTATGCTTGATATTGTCAGAATGCTTCAATATTTTCTTTAGTTCATTCTCTGATTTTTTTTTCTTTACTTCCAATTTGTTTTTTCTCACTATCTCCCTTTCTAATATTTTTGCAGGCTCCTGTTCTTCTTTGCATGAACTCTCTTGATGGGAAGGCCTCTAGCAGTCCTAGGGCTGTCTCCTCTCTGAAGCAATTACAAACTTCAGCTTTATAGCAGGCAAGCCCAAATGTAAACACTTGCCTTATTTTTATTCTAAATTTTCTTTCTAAGCCTGTTACTATGGCTTGCCTTCGGCTTGTGTACAAATGTCCAGTCTGTAAGCAGAAGACCTTTTAGTCACTGGAGGTCAATTTCTGTTGAACAGTTCCATAAATAATCCTCATTTTATGTTGCAGATAATGACCAGGTTGGGTCCTCTTGAGCTATGTCTAGTCCTTCTCCTCAGCTTGCAGGATGGCTTTGCTTCCTGAACAGAGAGCAGGTCTTGCCAAAGGCTTGGTTGGACCTGTGCTTGCTTCTGCATCATGTCATGTCTGTATTGTGAAGGCTGTTAAAGCTTGGTGTGTGAGGAGAATTATTTCTGAGCATAGGCATCTGTCTTATCCAGCACATCAGAGCCAGAGTTATGATGAGGTACAGAAACCATCCCAGAAGAAATCTTAGTTTCAAGAAATGTTGTCTGGGAATGAGAAAGAGCCAACTTAATATAACGCTGCAGAGACCCTCCACTGTGGTCATCCAGTCAGAGAGAGAGCTCATTCCCTGATTTCACAGCTTGTTCTTGGGCCTTAAAATGACACCACTACAACAAGTCCTGTACAAGTGGGCAGATTTCCTGAGAAGGGACCTAAGAACATCCTGGGAGTACCAGAAGAAGGTTCACACCTGACAGCTGTAGGAGCAGCATGGTCAATATTTTTTTGGTTCAAAGCAGTAACTGACAATGCCTAGCCTGTGAAAAAGTTCTAAATGACTCCAGCTGTCTTCTCAGAACAGGTCCTGCAGAGTTCCCAGTGAGAATGGGTTAGCACAGGTGTGTGGGAGAGCTTTATAACCATGATGGATTGAAGGTTCACATGAATTGGCCATACCTGTTTTCAAAAGACAGCACCACCACCATGTCTCCTGAGGCCAGGAACCAGGAAAGAAAGAGACTAGAAAGAAACCACATGTAGCCCTGGATCTTTAAATGACCTTTGATATCTAAGACACTAGCAGAAATTAATTCTGGTTTTGGAGAGTAAATGTTCTGAGCGTGCACAAAGAAGATACTTTCAGTTGTTAAAATGCTTAAAAGATTTTGGTGGAAGGGGCCATTCTCAGTGCTTTAAACAGCCACAATACCAGAACAGATCCAGGGGCTCAGAACAAAACTTCATCTGGTCTACAGTCTCGTTTTGGTCAGCGACTCACAGAGAATGAATGTCCTAGACCAGATACTCATGAGAATCACACTTGGAAATTTAGACATCCAGGACTTCAGACATTCTAAGAAGAGGACTCAGATTTATGAGTCATGTTCATCTGATCAAGTGTGTGATTCAAACAAGAATTTAAAAAAAAAGCACCAAAGGATACAGCTTGGCTTTACCTTTGACTTCTCCTTTTAGAAGTTTTTCACATGGCTCTGCTGACTTTGGAACTCCCTTGGTACAAGTTCAACCCTGAAAATGAAGTCAGATGTGCAGTGCCCTGCCTGGCTGTGGTTGTAGTAAAACTTTGTGATGTTCCAGGGCAGGTCTAGTCATCTTTGTCTTAGCAGTGCCCAGAGCTGTATCTGCTATTTTAGAGTCAGACATAAACAAGTGTATTCTCTGTCTATAAATGGACAGTGGTATTGCATGAACAACAGCTTGTGGTGATTCACATGAGAATAAACTGGATTTTTCTGCCAGGATAATTCACCTGGAGAGATGGCTGCTTCCATTCACTTCCTTTCTTGGAAGCAGGATGAGAATAACAAACTGTTCCGATAACATCAGCCTAATTCCAGTCAACATATTTCCTACTGAGAGGCAGGGCAGGCCCCACCCTGCTGCATGACAGGCAGTAATTGGTCCTAGAAATGTGACTCATAACTCCGACACTTGGCCTCAGAGTTAGGTGGCAGCAGCAGCAGCCAGTTGTCACAAACCCCTGTTTGAAAGAGTGATGCCAAGCCTTCTCCCCAGGAGTCCAGTGTTCACCTCTCACTCCTCGGGTCTCTGAAAAGCCTCAGTCTCAGCCATGTGCTCCTGTTAGATGGCTGCAGAATTTCAAATCAGAGTTTCCCTCTGTCTTGCTGCTGTTTCTCTTGCTGCAAACTACACATTCAGGGCATCCAGGGCAGTTTATGATGGTCAGTGTGCCCACAAAGAGAGGACAGGCCTCATTTTAGACCACCTCAATGATTTTTAAGCATTTGTATTTGTTGAAGCAGACACTGTTGCAGCCTTATCCTCTCTTCTTCCAGCTCTATAAACACTAGGTCATTAAATGTTTAATGGGTTTGGGTTTATTGAATGTTTAACTATTTCATTCTCAATGGAAAATTCATTGAAAGGAAGAAAGGCATTGTCTATAAATTATATAATTACAGTATTAATAACAATAAGCTGTGACTACATGGATCTCAGTTTCTAAGTGCTAGACAACAGCATAAGACAAATAGCTCTGGATCTGACTGTCTGGCTTATTATCATTTCTCCAGCAATATCTTACAGCAGAAGTCTAGGGAAAAGGACAGGTAGAGAGAGACATTTCTGAAAATACCTTCTTCATTTCCCGCAAATGATAGCTCTTGTCTTCCCCAGTTAGAGGTGGTATCACATCATTCCACATTCATTTCCATAATTGAGGCTAGTTTTGTTTTTGTTTTGTTTTGTTTTGGTTTT